>NW_026279225.1:0-2035 GCF_023373465.1 Oncorhynchus keta | reverse complement strand
TCATGTCCAACTGTGTCAGCAGGAGGGATCAGCCAATCATGAAGAAGAAGAAAATGTACTACTTAAAAATAGAGATCGCCTCAATGGCGCTGCCCATGCTGTCACAGACGCCATAATGGTATGGATAAAATGATGAGGCCTCTTTCTATCTCTATGGTCAGGACTTCAAAAACACTCTGGACCAAGTAATTGTAGCCTTTCAAATTGCCTGTTGAGAACATACATTTACGATGCCTATACTCCCAGTTGTGAGTGCTGTAGGAGGGATAGACTCATTCTAGACAAAGTAGGTCTCATCCTAGACTACAAGATGGCGCAAACAGAGATAGTCGCCTCGCTTCAAGTCCTTAGGAAACTATAGGGTCATTATTTTTTTAATGTATTTTTCTTACGTTGTTAGTCCAGAAAATGTTAACTGTTATTACATACAGCCGGGAAGAACTATTGGATATAAGAGCGATGTTAACTTACCAACATTACGACCAGGAATATGACTTTCCCGAAGCGGATCCTTTGTTCGAGACTTCCACCCTGGATATTGGACCTAATCCCAGAGGCTGACCCACAACAACATCGTCACCGGAGAGGGAGATGGAGCGGCCTCCTGGTCAGACTTAGACGTTGAGCACACCATCCACCGCTTCCGAGCGTATTGCTCGCCAATGTCCAGTCTCTAGACAACAAGGTGGACGAAATGAGTGCACTAGTTGCCTTCCAGAGAGACATCAGAGACTGTAACATTCTCTGTTTCACAGAAATATGGCTCACTCAGGATTTGTTGTCAGAGTTGGTACAGCCACCAGGTTTCTTCATGCGTCACGCCGACAGAAACAAACATCTCTCTGGTAGGAAGAAGGGAGGGGGGTGTATGCCTCATGATTAATGACTCATGGTGTAATCATAACAACATACGGGAACTCAAGTCTTTTTGTTCACCTGACCTAGAACTCGTTACAATCAAATGCAGACAGCATTAGATGTGTACACCTCCCCCCCAATATATCCTGAGGATGCATTTATTGTAGCTGGGGATTTTAACAAAGCTAATTTGAGAGAAAGCATACCTAAATTCTACCAGAACATTGACTGTAGTACCTGATTGAGGAAAACACTGGACCACTGCTACTCTAACTTCTGCGATGCATACAAGGCCCTCCCCTGCACTCCCGTAGGGCAAATCTGATCCCGACTCCATCTTGTTGCTCCCCGCCTATAGGCAGAAACTAAAACAGGAAGCGCCCATGCTTAGATGTATCCAATGCTGGTCTGACCAATCAAATTCCACGCTTCAAGATTGCTTCGATCACGTGGACTGGGATATGTTACAGGTAGCCTCAGACAATAACATCAACGCATACGCTCAGTGAATTAATTTATTCGGAAGTGTATTGTAGATGTTGTACCTATTGTGACTATTAAAACCTTCCCTAACCAGAAGCTGTGGATTGATGGCAGCATTCGTGCAAAACTGAAAGGCGAAACTACCGCATTTAATCATGGCAAGTTGACTGGAAACATGACCGAATACACACAGTGTAGTTATTCCCTCTGCAAGGCAATCAGACAAGCAAAGCATCAGTACAGAGACAAAGTAGAGTCGCAATTCAAAGGCCCACCAAAAAGACGTATGTGACAGGGTCTACAGACAATCACGGATTACAAAAAGAAAACCAGTCCCGTCACGGACATCGACGTCTTGCTCCCAGACAAATGAAACAGCGCTTTGAGGACAATACAGTGCCACCGACATGGCCCGCTTACCAAAGACCATGGGCTCTCCTTCTCCGTGGCCAATATGAGTAAAACATTTAAATGTGTTAACCCTCGCAAGGCTGCCGGCCCAGATGACATCCCTAGCCAAGTCCTCAGAGCATGCGCAGACCAGCTGGCTGGTGTTTTTACAGACATATTCAATCAATTCCTATCCCAGTCTTCTGTCCCCACATGCTTCAAGATGGCCACCATTGTTCCTGTTCTCAAGTTGCTAAGGCAACTGAACTAAATGGCTATCACCACGTAGCACTCACTTTCTCAC
>NW_026279224.1:0-11039 GCF_023373465.1 Oncorhynchus keta | reverse complement strand
CACGCAAACAAACAAAACGCACACACAGACTTTGTCAGCATGTCTCAAAGAGAGAGAGAGAGAGAGAGAGAGAGAGAGAGAGAGAGAGAGAGAGAGAGAGAGAGAGAGTCTTAATTTGGTGTTTTTCCCATTTTGTGAATTTCTTGGTTGGTGGCGGACCCCAGACCTCACAAACAAAGGGAAATTGGTTCTATAAATGATTGATATATGTATATAAGTATTTTTAGCCAGATCCAGATCATGTGGAATTTGATGTTCCTTTTGATGGCGTAGAAGGCCCTTTTGCCTTGTCAGATGGTTCACAGTGTTGTGGAAGTTACCCTTGGTGCTGATGTTTAGGCCGAGGAAGTGTGTCTGTTTTTGTGTGCTCTAAAGCAGCAAAGTCTCTAAGTCAATTTGTATTTATTGTCCATAGTATGGACTTCTTTTGTTACCTTTTCCCATTATTTTTGTCTTCCTGGAATAAACTGTCAGAACAAAAGTCTCTGAATCTCCCTCCCTCTCTCTTCTCTCCTCCTTCCTTCTCCCTTCCTTCCTTCTTCCTTCCTTCCTTCCTTCCTTACCTCCATCCTCCCTGCCTCCCTCCCTCCCTCCCTCCCTCCATCCCTCCCTCCTTCCCTTCCTTCCTTCCTTCCTTCCTTCCTTCCTTCTTCCTCCTTCCTTCCTTCCTTCCCACCCCCCCTCCCTCCCTCCCTCCCTCCCTCCCTCCCTCCCTACAACACGTGGCTCTAGCTAGAAGCCCTGTCAGGAACAGGAGATTTATGAATGACTCTACAATGGCCTCTGGTCAAGCAGACTAGCTCCATTAAGTGTCTGTATTAAAAGATGGTAAATCTTGAATGGTTCTGATTCGGGAAGCTGGATCACATGAGTTCCCTGTCTCTGTGAGAGGGTTTTCACATGAGTTCCCTGTCTCTGTGAGAGGGTTTTCACATTCCTGCTCTCTGGTTTCCCTGTCTCTGTGAGAGGGTTTTCACATGAGTTTGTCTCTGTGAGAGGTTTCACATGTTCCCTCTGTGAGAGGGTTTTTCACATGAGTTCCCTGTCTCTGTTTTTTCACATGAGTTCCCTGTCTCTGTGAGGGGGGTTTCACATGAGTTCCCTGTCTCTGTGAGTAGGGCTTTTTCCCTGTGAGGTCTCTGTGAGAGGGTTTCCACATGAGTTCCTGTCTCTGTGAGAGGGTTTTCACATGAGTTCCCTGTCTCTGTGAGAGGGGGTTTCCATGAGTTCCCTGTCTCTGTGAGAGGGTTTTCACATGAGTTCCCTGTCTCTGTGAGAGGGTTTTCACATGAGTTCCCTGTCTCTGTGAGAGGGGTTTTTCCACATGAGTTCCTGTCTCTTTGAGAGGGTTTTTCACATGAGTTCCCTGTCTCTGTGAGAGGGTTTTTCACATGAGTTCCCTGTCTCTGTGAGAGGGTTTTCCACATGAGTTCCCTGTCTCTGTGAGAGGGTTTTCCACATGAGTTCCCTGTCTCTGTGAGAGGGTTTTCCCTGAGTTCTGTCCTCTGTGAGAGGGTTTTCCCATGAGTTCCTCCTCTCTGTGAGAGGGGTTTTCACATGAGTTCCCTGTCTCTGTGAGAGGGTTTTCCCATGAGTTCCCTGTCTCTGTGAGAGGGTTTTCACATGAGTTCCCTGTCTCTGTGAGAGGGTTTTCCACATGAGTTCCCTGTCTCTGTGAGAGGGTTTTCCCCATGAGTTCCTGTCTCTGTGAGAGGGTTTTCCCATGAGTTCCTGTCTCTGTGAGAGGGTTTCTACATGAGTTCCCTGTCTCTGTGAGAGGGGTTTCACATGAGTTCCCTGTCTCTGTGAGAGGGTTTCACATGAGTTCCCTGTCTCTGTGAGAGGGGTTTCACATGAGTTCCCTGTCTCTGTGAGAGGGTTTTCCACATGAGTTCCCTGTCCTCTGTGAGAGGGTATTTAGCTCACGCTCCCCTGTTCCTGTTCCTTTCAGTAAATCACATGTCCTGGGGAAAAAGCTAAGGGGAGGTTAGGTTGTGTGTGAAAACCCACTCGCGGTGGCGCCCTGGTTCCCACGCTGCACCTGTTTCACCCAAGCTCAGTTACGGCGGGCTGTGGCAAGGCACCGCTCTGTGGCCTGGACTCCTGACAAGAGTCTCTCTCTCTCTCTCGATCCAATTAGAACTAATGGAGTTCTCTACACCACCACTTCTATAGTGATCCCAGGTGGAACTAATGGAGTTCTCTACACCACCACTTATATAGTGATCCCATTAGAACTAATGGAGTTCTCTACACCACCACTTCTATAGTGATCCAATTAGAACTAATGGAGCTCTCTACACCACCACTTCTATAGTGATCCAATTAGAACTAATGGAGTTCTCTACACCACCACTTCTATAGTGATCCAATTCTAATGGAGTTCTCTACACCACCACTTCTATAGTGATCCAATTAGAACCAATGGAGTTCTCTACACCAACACTTCTATAGTGATCCAATTAGACCTAATGGAGTTCTCTACACCAACACTTCTATAGTGATCCAATTAGAACAATGGAGTTCTCAGTGGATCCAATTAGAACTAATGGAGCTCTCTACCACCACTTCTATAGTGATCCAATTAGACCTAATGGGTTCTCACCACCACTTCTATAGTGATCCAATTAGAACCAATGGAGTTCTCTACACCAACACTTCTATAGCTCCAATGAACCAATGTAGTTCTCTACCACCACTTCTATAGTGATCCAATTAGAACCAATGGAGTTCTCTTACCAACACTTCTATAGTGATCCAATTAGAACCAATGGAGTTCTCTACACCAACACTTATATAGTGATCCAATTAGACCTAATGGAGTTCCATTCTATAGTGATCCAATTAGACCTAATGGAGCTCTCACCACCACTTCTATAGTGATCCAATTAGAACCAATGGAGTTCTCTACACCAACACTTCTATAGTGATCCACTAGAACCAATGTAGTTCTCCACCACCACTTCTATAGTGATCCAATTAGAACCAATGGAGTTCTCACACCAACACTTCTATAGTGATCCAATTAGAACCAATCTCCAGCCACTTATTAGTGATCCAATTAGACCTAATGGAGTTCTCAGCCACCACTTCTATAGTGATCCAATATCTCACACCACCAATTTCTATAGTGATCCAATTAGGACCTAATGGAGTTCTCTACACCACCACTTCTATAGTGATCCAATTACAACTCATGGACAATACAGGGGAGGCTGCATTCCTGCTATTCCTATCTCCACCTCATTCCTATCTCCTCACTCCTCTTATTCCTATCTCCGGCCTCTATTCCTATCTCCGGCCTCTATTCCTATCTCCGGCCTCTATTCCTATCTCCTCGGCCTCTATTCCTATCTCCGGCCTCTATTCCTATCTCCGACCTCTATTCCTATCTCCGACCTCTATTCCTATCTCCGACCTCTATTCCTATCTCAGACCTCTATTCCTATCTCCGACCTCTATTCATCTCCGATCTCTTTTCAGAGAGGGAGGGAGGGAGGGAGGGAGGAAGGGAGGGAGGGAGGGGGAGGGAGGGAGGGATATATTGATGGAGGGATATAGTGATGGAGGGATATAGTGATATAGTGATGGAGGGATATAGTGATGGAGGGATGGAGAAATAGAGTGATAGAAGGAATGCTAAACGAGGACAGCTGACGTTCACAACCCCTCTGGACCTAGCTAAGGACACGGGTCTCATGGGAGAGAGGGACCGCTGGGGGGGCCGTCAGGACAGAGATTATACAACCCAGTCCCTCTGGTCAGAGACAGAGACTATACAACCCAGTCCCTCTGGTCAGAGACAGAGACTATACAACCCAGTCCCTCTGGTCAGAGACAGAGACTATACAACCCAGTCCCCCTGGTCAGAGACAGAGACTCCCCTGGTCAGAGACAGAGACTATACAACCCAGTCCCTCTGGTCAGAGACAGAGACTATACAACCCAGTCCTCTGGTCAGAGACAGAGACTATACAACCCAGTCCCTCTGGTCAGAGACAGAGACTATACAACCCAGTCCCTCTGGTCAGAGACAGAGACTATAATAACCCAGTCCCTCTGGTCAGAGACAGACTATACAACCAGTCCCTCTGGTCAGAGACAGAGACTATAATAACCCAGTCCCTCTGGTCAGAGACAGAGAATTATACAACCCAGTCCCTCTGGTCAGAGACAACGCCATGCCTCCAGCAGGGGAAATAAGTTGAATCTACTGTGTTAGTGCCTGGTGGGGCAGAGACATACGCCAAGGGGGTCCCCAGGACCAGGCTGAGGGGCAGAGATGCGCTCAAGGTCCCCAGGACCAGATGGAGAAAAGTCGTGTGTCTCCTGTGTGTTTCTCAATCCCGGTCCATGAACCGTCTGGTCACGAGGTAATCTATGGAACTTAACCAAGCACTGTACTGAATTACTCCAGCCTTAAGAAACCAGTAGGAGGAAACTAGGTTCCTTCGGTAACCTACGGCCCTGTGCAAACCCAAAGGGGGTTGAAGACAGATGGAGAGAGAGGAGACTACCAGAGCAGACTTGCCTACGCCTCCAGAGCCCAGGACGACTAACTTGTATTCACGCATCGTTCACTGTGTCTGGTGTCACCCTGTAGAGAGAGACAGAGGAGGCCAGGGTCAGCTAACCAGCTCAACATCTGCAATAACGTGGAAAATAAACATGAGAATACCAGTGTAATAATGATACAACGGGTAAACAAACATGAGAATACCATGGTAATAACATGATAACGTGGCAATAACGTGGTAATAACGTGGTAATAACATGGTAATAACATGGTAATAACATGGTAATAACATGGTAATAACATGGTAATAACGTGATAATAACGTGGTAATAACGTGGTAATGAATAACGTGGTAATAACGTGGTAATAACATGGTAATAACTATAGACATTAGTTCCAGTCACTATAGACATTAGTTCCAGTCACTATAGACATTAGTTCCAGTTACTATAGACATGAGTTCCAGTCACTATAGACATTAGTTCCAGTCACTATAGACATTAGTTCCAGTCACTATAGACATTAGTTCCAGTCACTATAGACATGAGTTCCAGTCACTATAGACGTTAGTTCCAGTCACTATAGACATGAGTTCCAGTCACTATAGACATTAGTTCCAGTCACTATAGACATTAGTTCCAGTCACTATAGACATTAGTTCCAGTCACTATAGACATTAGTTCCAGTCACTATAGACATGAGTTCCAGTCACTATAGACATGAGTTCCAGTCACTATAGACATTAGTTCCAGTCACTATAGACATGAGTTCAGTCACTATAGACATGAGTTCCAGCCACTATAGACAAGAGTTCCAGTCACTATAGACATTAGTTCCAGCCACTATAGACATTAGTTCCAGTCACTATAGACATGAGTTCCAGTCACTATAGACATGAGTTCCAGTCACTATAGACATTAGTTCTAGTCACTATAGACATGAGTTCCAGTCACTATAGACATTAGTTCTAGTCACTATAGACATTAGTTCCAGTCACTATAGACATGAGTTCCAGTCACTATAGACATTAGTTCCAGTTACTATAGACATTAGTTCCAGTCACTATAGACATTAGTTCAGTTACTATAGACATTAGTTCCAGTCACTATAGACATTAGTTCCAGTCACTATAGACATGAGTTCCAGTCACTATAGACATGAGTTCCAGTCACTATAGACGTTAGTTCCAGTCACTATAGACGTTAGTTCCAGTCACTATAGACATTAGTTCCAGTCACTATAGACATGAGTTCCAGTCACTATAGACATTAGTTCCAGTCACTATAGACGTTAGTTCCAGTCACTATAGACATTAGTTCCAGTCACTATAGACGTTAGTTCCAGTCACTATAGACATTAGTTCCAGTCACTATAGATATTAGTTCCAGTCACTATAGACATGAGTTCCAGCCACTATAGATGTATAGCATGAGTTCCAGTCACTATAGACTTTAGTTCCAGTCACTATAGACATGAGTTCCAGTCACTATAGACATTAGTTCCAGTCACTGTAGACATGAGTTCCAGTCACTATAGACTTTAGTTCCAGTCACTATAGACATGAGTTCCAGCCACTATAGACATGAGTTCCAGTCACTATAGACATGAGTTACAGACACACACACAGTTTTCTGCCACCCACTCTGGCCTCTCCTTCGCCTCTCTCCTTCGCCTCTCTCCTTCGCCTCTCTCCTTCACCTCTCTCCTTCACCTCTCTCCTTCACCTCTCTCCTTCACTTCTCTCCTTCACCTCTCTCCTTCACCTCTCCCTTCTGCATCATGCAACACTTATGCTAATTCCACCAACATTTACTGAGCGCAGCGCCGAGTTGGACAAAGGCATAAATACATTAAATATCCTGTCACCTCTTTGATTTTGACCAGGTCAGACGGACGAGGCCAGACAGATCAAAGACTGATAAGAGGTCGAGTCTCTCTCTCTATATCTATATCTCTCTCTCTATCTCTATATCTCTCTCTCTCTCTCTCTCTCTCTCTCTCTCTATCTCTATCTATCTATATCTCTATCTCTCTCTCTATCTCTCTCTCTCTCTATATCTCTCTATCTCTCTCTCTCTCTCTCTCTCTCTCTCTCTCTCTCTCTCTCTCTCTATCTCTTCTCTCTCTCTCTCTCTCTCTCTCTCTCTCTCTCTCTCTCTCTATATATATATATATATATATATATATATATATATAATATATTGACGGGCCGATTAAAAGGCCATTCAAGACAAATACCCCCTCAGCATTTTCTGATGCTAACTTCTGCTGTCATCTAATGCCTGAGATTTAATTTATATTGGCAGAGGATAGAGAAGGGGAGTGACAGAGACAGAGAGAGAGAGGAGAGAGAGATATGAGAGACAGAGAGAGAGAGTCAGTCTCAGTCTCCAGCCCGGCCTGGCACCAAATCCCCACTAAACACCCATGTGGCTGTCTCCCTCTGACTTCGCTTGTCTCCTCTCATCCTCCATCTCTCTATCACCATCAGACTGTTAAACAGCTTCTATCACCATCAGACTGTTGAACAGCTTCTATCACCATCATACTGTTGAACAGCTTCTATCACCATCAGACTGTTGAACAGCTTCTATTACCATCAGACTGTTGAACAGCTTCTATTACCATCAGACTGTTGAACAGCTTCTATTACCATGAGACTGTTGAACAGCTTCTATCACCATCATACTGTTGAACAGCTTCTATTACCATCAGACTGTTGAACAGCTTCTATTACCATGAGACTGTTGAACAGCTTCTATCACCATGAGACTGTTGAACAGCTTCTATTACCAGACCATCAGACTGTTGAACAGCTTCTATTACCATGAGACTGTTGAACAGCTTCTATTACCAGACCATCAGACTGTTGAACAGCTTCTATCACCATGAGACTGTTGAACAGCTTCTATTACCAGACCATCAGACTGTTGAACAGCTTCTATTACCATCAGACTGTTAAACAGCTTCTATCACCATGAGACTGTTGAACAGCTTCTATCACCATGAGACTGTTGAACAGCTTCTATCACCATCAGACTGTTGAACAGCTTCTATCACCATGAGACTGTTAAACAGCTTCTATCACCATGAGACTGTTGAACAGCTTCTATCACCATCAGACTGTTAAACAGCTTCTATTACCATCAGACTGTTGAACAGCTTCTATTACCATCAGACTGTTGAACAGCTTCTATCACCATGAGACTGTTGAACAGCTTCTATCACCATGAGACTGTTGAACAGCTTCTATCACCATCAGACTGTTGAACAGCTTCTATCACCATGAGACTGTTGAACAGCTTCTATCACCATGAGACTGTTGAACAGCTTCTATCACCATGAGACTGTTGAACAGCTTCTATCCTGACCATCAGACTGTTGAACAGCTTCTATTACCAGACCATCAGACTGTTAAACAGCTTCTATCACCATCATACTGTTGAACAGCTTCTATTACCATCAGACTGTTGAACAGCTTCTATTACCATGAGACTGTTGAACAGCTTCTATCACCATGAGACTGTTAAACAGCTTCTATTACAGACCATCAGACTGTTGAACAGCTTCTATTACCATGAGACTGTTGAACAGCTTCTATTACCAGACCATCAGACTGTTGAACAGCTTCTATCACCATGAGACTGTTGAACAGCTTCTATTACCAGACCATCAGACTGTTGAACAGCTTCTATTACCATCAGACTGTTAAACAGCTTCTATCACCATGAGACTGTTGAACAGCTTCTATCACCATGAGACTGTTGAACAGCTTCTATCACCATGAGACTGTTGAACAGCTTCTATCACCATGAGACTGTTAAACAGCTTCTATCACCATGAGACTGTTGAACAGCTTCTATCACCATCAGACTGTTAAACAGCTTCTATTACCATCAGACTGTTGAACAGCTTCTATTACCATCAGACTGTTGAACAGCTTCTATCACCATGAGACTGTTGAACAGCTTCTATCACCATGAGACTGTTGAACAGCTTCTATCACCATCAGACTGTTGAACAGCTTCTATCACCATGAGACTGTTGAACAGCTTCTATCACCATGAGACTGTTGAACAGCTTCTATTACCATCAGACTGTTGAACAGCTTCTATCACCATCAGACTGTTGAACAGCTTCTATTACCATCAGACTGTTGAACAGCTTCTATTACCATCAGACTGTTAAACAGCTTCTATCACCATGAGACTGTTGAACAGCTTCTATTACCATCAGACTGTTGAACAGCTTCTATCACCATCAGACTGATAAACAGCTTCTATCACCATCAGACTGTTGAGCAGCTTCTATCACCATCAGACTGTTAAACAGCTTCTATTACCATCAGACTGTTAAACAGCTTCTATTACCATCAGACTGTTAAACAGCTTCTATTACCATCAGACTGTTAAACAGCTTCTATTACCATCAGACTGTTAAACAGCTTCTATCACCATCAGACTGTTAAACAGCTTCTATCACCATCAGACTGTTGAACAGCTTCTATCACCATGGACTGTTGAACAGCTTCTATCACCATGAGACTGTTGAACAGCTTCTATCACCATGAGACTGTTGAACAGCTTCTATCACCATCAGACTGTTGAACAGCTTCTATTACCATCAGACTGTTGAACAGCTTCTATTACCATCAGACTGTTAAACAGCTTCTATCACCATGAGACTGTTGAACAGCTTCTATCACCATCAGACTGTTGAACAGCTTCTATCACCATCAGACTGATAAACAGCTTCTATCACCATCAGACTGTTGAGCAGCTTCTATCACCATCAGACTGTTAAACAGCTTCTATTACCATCAGACTGTTAAACAGCTTCTATTACCATCAGACTGTTAAACAGCTTCTATCACCATCAGACTGTTAAACAGCTTCTATCACCATGAGACTGTTGAACAGCTTCTATCACCATGAGACTGTTGAACAGCTTCTATCACCATCAGACTGTTGAACAGCTTCTATTACCATCAGACTGTTGAACAGCTTCTATTACCATCAGACTGTTGAACAGCTTCTATTACCATCAGACTGTTGAACAGCTTCTATCACCATCAGACTGTTAAACAGCTTCTATCACCATGAGACTGTTGAACAGCTTCTATTACCATCAGACTGTTGAACAGCTTCTATCACCATGAGACTGTTGAACAGCTTCTATCACCATGAGACTGTTGAACAGCTTCTATCACCATGAGACTGTTGAACAGCTTCTATCACCATGAGACTGTTGAACAGCTTCTATCACCATGAGACTGTTGAACAGCTTCTATTACCATCAGACTGTTGAACAGCTTCTATCACCATCAGACTGTTAAACAGCTTCTATCACCATCAGACTGTTGAACAGCTTCTATTACCATCAGACTGTTGAACAGCTTCTATCACCATGAGACTGTTGAACAGCTTCTATCACCATGAGACTGTTGAACAGCTTCTATCACCATGAGACTGTTGAACAGCTTCTATCACCATGAGACTGTTGAACAGCTTCTATCACCATCAGACTGTTAAACAGCTTCTATTACCATCAGACTGTTGAACAGCTTCTATTACCATCAGACTGTTGAACAGCTTCTATTACCATCAGACTGTTGAACAGCTTCTATTACCATCAGACTGTTAAACAGCTTCTATCACCATGAGACTGTTGAACAGCTTCTATTACCATCAGACTGTTGAACAGCTTCTATCACCATCAGACTGTTGAACAGCTTCTATCACCATCATACTGTTGAACAGCTTCTATCACCATCAGACTGTTGAACAGCTTCTATTACCATCAGACTGTTGAACAGCTTATAGCTACCATCAGACTTTGAACAGCTTCTATCACCATCAGACTGTTGAACAGCTTCTATCACCATCAGACTGTTGAACAGCTTCTATCACCATCAGACTGTTGAACAGCTTCTATTACCATCAGACTGTTGAACAGCTTCTATTACCATCAGACTGTTGAACAGCTTCTATCACCATCAGACTGTTAAACAGCTTCTATCACCATCAGACTGTTGAACAGCTTCTATCACCATCAGACTGTTGAACAGCTTCTATTACCATCAGACTGTTGAACAGCTTCTATCACCATCAGACTGTTGAACAGCTTCTATCACCATCAGACTGTTGAACAGCTTCTATTACCATCAGACTGTTGAACAGCTTCTATCACCATCAGACTGTTAAACAGCTTCTATTACCATCAGACTGTTGAACAGCTTCTATCACCAGACCATCAGACTGTTGAACAGCTTCTATCACCATCAGACTGTTGAACAGCTTCTATTACCATCAGACTGTTGAACAGCTTCTATCACCATCAGACTGTTGAACAGCTTCTATTACCATCAGACTGTTGAACAGCTTCTATCACCATCAGACTGTTGAACAGCTTCTATCACCATCAGACTGTTGAACAGCTTCTATCACCATCAGACTGTTAAACAGCTTCTATTACCATCAGACTGTTGAACAGCTTCTATCACCATCAGACTGTTGAACAGCTT
>NW_026279223.1:0-88072 GCF_023373465.1 Oncorhynchus keta | reverse complement strand
CATACACATGGTTAGCAGATGTTATTGGTCACATACACATGGTTAGCAGATGTTATTGGTCACATACACATGGTTAAGAGATGTTATTGATCACATACATGGTTAGCAGTATTGTGGTCACATACCCTTGGTTAGCAGATGTTATTGATCACATACACATGGTTAGCAGATGTTATTGGTCACATACACATGGTTATGAATGTTGTGGTCACATACACATGGTTAGCAGATGTTATTGGTCACATACACATGTTATCAGATATTGTGGTCACATACACATGGTTATCAGATGTTATTGGTCACATACACATGGTTATCAGATGTTATTGGTCACATACACATGGTTATCAGATGTTATTGGTCACATACACATGGTTATCAGATATTATTGGTCATACACATGGTTATCAGATGTTATTGGTCACATACACATGGTTATCAGATGTTATTGGTCACATACACATGGTTATCAGATGTTATTGGTCACACACATGGTTAGCAGATGTTATTGGTCACATACACATGGTTATCAGATGTTATTGGTCACATACACATGGTCAGCAGATGTTATTGGTCACATACACATGGTTAGCAGAGACGTTGTGTTATTGTCACATACACATGGTTATCAGATGTTATTGGTCACATACACATGGTTATCAGATGTTATTGGTCACATACACATGGTTATCAGATGTTATTGGTCACATACACATGGTTATCAGATGTTATTGGTCACATACACATGGTTATCAGATGTTATTGGTCACATACACATGGTTATCAGATGTTATTGGTCACATACACATGGTTAGCAGATGTTATTGGTCACATACACATGGTTATCAGATGTTATTGGTCACATACACATGGTTAAGAGATGTTATTGATCACATACCATATACCACACATATACACAGATGTTAATGAGAGTGTAGTGAAATGCTTGTGCTCCTAGTTCTGACAGTGCAGCACTATCTAACAATTCCACAACTACCTTATACACACAAATCGAAGGGATGGAATAAGAAATATAAGTTCACTTACACCTTAGCCAAATACATTTAAACTCAGTTAACAATTCCTGATTTTTAATCCTAGTAAAAATGCCCTGTCTTAGGTCAGGTAGGATCACCACTTTATTTTAAGAATGTGAAATGTCAGAATAATAGTAGAGAATTATTTTTGCGAATTTTCACATTCCCAGTGGGTCAGACATAATTTGCAAATAAATTCATTAAAAATCCTACAATGTGATTTTCTGATTTTTTTTTTCATTTTGTCTGTCATAGTTGAAGTGTACCTATGATGAAAATTACAGGCCTCTCTCATCTTTTTAAGTGGGAGAACTTGCAAAATTGGTGGCTGACTACTCACGCTGTGGGAGGGCACTGTAGCTGTGTGTGTCCGGGGTTAGGGTTAAGGTAAGAGTTAAGGGGTACTCACGCTGTGGGAGGGTGCTGTAGCTGTGTGTTCCAGGGGGTTAGGGTTAAGGTAAGGGTTAAGGGCACTCACGCCTGTGGAGGGTGCTGTAGCTGTGTGTCCAGGGGGTTAGGTTAAGGTAAGGGTTAAGGGCACTCACGCCTGTGGAGGGTGCTGTAGCTGTGTGTCCAGGGGGTTAGGTTAAGCTAAGGGTTAAGGGCACTCACGCTGTGGAGGGTGCTGTAGCTGTGTGTTCGGGGGCTAGGGGGTTAAGGTAAGGGTTAAGGGCACCACGCTGTGGAGGGGTGCTGTAGCTGTGTGTTCAGGGGCCAGGGCTAAGGTAAGGGTTAAGGGGCACTCACGCTGTGGAGGGTGTTATAGCTGCGTGTTCGGGGGTTAGGAGGTGAGGGTTAAGGTAAGGGTTAAGGGGCACTCACGCAGTGGGAGGGTGTTATAGCTGTGTGTTCGGGGGGTTAGGGTTAAGGTAAGGGTTAAGGGGTACTCACGCCTGTGGGAGGGTGCTGTAGCTGTGTGTTCGGGGGTTAGGGTTAAGGTAAGGGTTAAGGGGTACTCACGCTGTGGGAGGGTGCTGTAGCTGTGTGTTCAGGGGTTAGGGTTAAGGTAAGGGTTAAGGGGTACTCACGCAGTGGGAGGGTGTTATAGCTGTGTGTTCGGAGGGGTTAGGGTTAAGGTAAGGGTTAAGGGGTACTCACGCTGTGGGAGGGTGCTGTAGCTGTGTGTTCAGGGGTTAAGGTTAGGGTTAAGGTAAGGGTTAAGGGGTACTCACGCTGTGGAGGGTGTTATAGCTGTGTGTTCGGGGGTTAGGGTTAAGGTAAGGGTTAAAGGGGTACTCACGCTGTGGAGGGTGTTATAGCTGTGTGTTCGGGGTTAGGGTGAGGTTAAGGTAAGGGTTAAGGGGTGCTCACATGTGGGAGGGTGCTGTAGCTGTGTGTTCGGGGTTAAGGTTATGTACATGGTAGGTTTAAGGGCTCACTACGCTGTGGGAGGGTGCTGTACTGTGTGTTCGGGGTTAGGGTGAGGGTTAAACACTCACGCTGTGGGAGGTGCTGTAGCTGTGTGTTCAATGGCGGTCTGACTTTGGCGTTGGATGTGTACATGGGGTAGAAGAGGAGCCAGCTCTCATAGCCTCCCTCCAGAACCATGGGCTCACTACGCAGGATAGTGGTACTGTCCCACTGTGAAGCACACATTACCTCAATTAAACACACTGACTGAGGAAACCCACATTACCTCAATGGAAACACACTGACTGAGGAAACACACATTACCTCAATGGAAACCACATTACCTCAATGGAAACACACTGACTGAGGAAACACACATTACCTCAATGGAAACACACATTACCTCAATGGAAACACATTGACTGAGGAAACCCACATTACCTCAATGGAAACACACATTACCTCAATGGAAACACACATTACCTCAATGGAAACACACATTACCTCAATGGAAACACACATTACCTCAATGGAAACACACATTACCTCAATATAAACACACTGACTGAGGAAACCCACATTACCTCAATGGAAACACACATTACCTCAATGGAAACACACATTACCTCAATGGATAAAACACACTGACTGAATGGAAACCCACATTACCTCAATGGAAACACACATTACCTCAATGGAAACACACATTCCTATGTTATGTTACCTTGTAGAGAGCATCTTTGAGGCTTTGTAAGGTGCTTCCCAGTTTGAGGTCAGTAACAGAGCTGAACCAGTCCAGTAGGATGATGTAATCTACGAACCCCGTCTCTTCCACGCTCTCTGGACGCATCAGGTAGATTGGCCTCAATCTGGTTCACTGTGATGCTGTGGGAAAAGAATGATGACCTGTTACCCTGTGCAGGGGTGCACAACTCACGGCCCACGGGCTGAATGTGGCCCCAGAGAAGACAGCTTGTAGCCCGTAGTGATTATTAGTCGATTTTAATACATTTATTTGGGCATGGTCAGAGTGGAGACCTGGATCAACCATTACAACCTCCACCCATTGCTCCCTCCGTACCCAGGGCTGATAGCCTCCTCTGGGACACTGATGACAGTCTGGGTGGGGACCTGGATCTGTGAGTCCTGGAAGTCTCGGAGGCAGCGAGCGTCCATCACAATGACCGTAATGGCCTGGTCCCTCATCATCTTGAACAACCCTCTGCTGTGATCCCTCCCGCTGACACAGCAGCTAGGGAGGTAGGGAGGTAGGGAGGTAGGGAGGGAGGTAGGTACGGAGGAGGGAGGTACGGATATGGCGGGAGGGAGGGAGGTACCCTCAGGTACGGAGGGAGGGAGGAGGGAGGTACGGAGGGAGGGAGGAAGGCAGGAGGAGGGATGCACAGGGAGGGAAATGAGGAGGAGGAGGGAGGAGGGACGGAGGGAGGAGGGAGGTATGGAGGGAGGAGGGGGGGAGGGAGGGAGAGGGACGGAGGAGGGAGGGGAGGGAGGGAGGCACGGAGGAGGGAGGCACGGAGGGAGGGAGGGAGAGAGGCACGGAGGGAGGGAGGGAGGAGGGAGGGCTGGAGGGGAGAGGGAGGGAGGAGGTACGGAGGGAGGGAGGTAGGTACGGAGGAGGGAGGACTGGGAGGTACAGGAGGAGGAGAGAAGGGAGGGAGAGATGCACGGAGGAGGGATGGGAGGGATTAGGGAGGGGAGGTACGGAGGGAGGAGGTACGGAGGGGAGGGAGGGGAGGAGGGATGGAGGGGAGGGAGGTACGGAGGGAGGGAGGTACGGAGGGAGGGAGGTACGGAGGGGGAAAGGGAGGAGGAGGTACGGAGGGAGGGAGGTAGGAGGGAGGGAGGAGGCACGGAGGGGAGGGGGAGGTACCTTGGGGGAAGGAGGCACGGAGGGAGGGAGGGATGTACGGGGGAGGGATTGTACCGAGGGAGGGAGGGAGGGAGGCACGGAGGGAGGGATGTACGGAGGGGAGGGAGGCACGGAGGGACGAAGGAGGGAGGTACGGAGGGAGGGAGGTACGGAGGGGAGGGAGGTAACGGAGGAAGGGAGGGAGGTACGGAGGGAGGGAGGTACGGAGGAAGGGAGGAGGCACGGAGGGAGGGAGGTACGGAGGAGGGAGGGAGGAGGGAGGAGGTACGGAGGAGGAGGGAATGGAGGGAGGGGAGGGAGGGAGGCACGGAGGGAGGGAGGTACGGAGGAAGGGAAGGAGGCACGAGAGGGAGGAGGTACGGAGGGAGGGAGGAAATGCGGAGGAGGGAGGGAGGTACAGAGGAGGGAGGAGGAGGCACGGAGGGATGACGGAGGGAGGGGATAATAAAAGATGGATAAATCAATAAACATCAACCTGTTGTGTAAAACAACTTATATTCATGTCATAACTTCATATTACCTCAAATTCTGAACCTTTTTAAAAAGCATTTGAGTCAGTTTGCTGGTCACCATCCTTACCTTTTTGAAGTTACATTTTTCAACTCCTTCTGCTCTTTTACCTAGAACACAGAACATTACAACTGAGACCACAGCATCTTAAAGGACCAACTCTCAACCACAACAACTGGTGTAGACAGGGAGGTGTCGACAGGGGTGGTGTAGACAGGGGTGGTGTCCTGGGGAGGTGTAGACAGGGAGGTGTAGACAGGGGAGGTGTAGACAGGGGTGGTGTAGACAGGGAGGTGTAGACAGGGGTGGTGTCGACAGGGGAGGTGTCCAGGGGTGGTGCCTGGTGTAGACAGGGAGGTGTGAGACAGGGGTGGTGTCCCCAGGGGGTGTAGACAGGGAGGTGTAGACAGGGGTGGTGTAGACAGGGAGGTGTAGACAGGGAGGGTCGGGTGTAGACAGGGAGGTGCCCACAGGGGTGGACAGGGAGGTGTAGACAGGGAGGTGTAGACAGGGTGGTGTCGACAGGGGTGGTGTCGACAGGGGAGTGTCGACAGGGGAGGGGTGTAGACAGGGGAGGTGTAGACAGGGGTGGTGTAGACAGGGGTGGTGTCGACAGGGGAGGTGTCGACAGGGTGGTGTCCGACAGGGGTGGTGTCGACAGGGGTGGTGTAGACAGGGGTGGTGTCGACAGGGGTGGTGTCGACAGGGGTGGTGTCGACAGGAGGTGTCGACAGGGAGGTGTCGACAGGGGTGGTGTAGACAGGGGTGGTGTCGACAGGAGGTGTCGACAGGGTGGTGTCGACAGGGAGGTGTCGACAGGGGAGGTGTCGACAGGGGAGGTGTCGACAGGGGAGGTGTCGACGGGTGGTGTCGAGGGGTGGTGTCGACAGGAGGTGTAGGGGGAGGTGTCGACAGGGGTGGTGTCGACAGGGGAGGTGTCGACAGGGGAGGTGTCGACAGGGTGGTGTAGACAGGGGGTGTCGACAGGGGAGGTAGACAGGGGAGGTGTAGACAGGGGTGGTGTCGACAGGGGAGGTGTAGACAGGGAGGTGTCGACAGGGAGGTGTAGACAGGGGAGGTGTCGACAGGGGTGGTGTCGACAGGGGGAGGTGTCAGACAGGGAGGTGTCGACAGGGGAGGTGTCGACAGGGGAGGTGTCGACAGGAGGTGTCGACAGGGGAGGTGTCGAAAGGGGTGGTGTCGACAGGGGAGGTGTAGACAGGGAGGTGTAGACAGGGTGGTGTCGACAGGGAGGTGTCGACAGGGGGGTGTCGACAGGGGAGGTGTAGAGGGTCGACAGGGGAGGTGTAGACAGGGGGTGTAGACAGGGTGGTGTCGACAGGGAGGTGTAGACAGGGGTGGTGTCGACAGGAGGTGTAGACAGGGAGGTGTAGACAGGGGTGGTGTCGACAGGGGTGGTGTCGACAGGGAGGTGTCGACAGGGGTGGTGTCGACAGGGGAGGTGTCGACAGGGTGGTGTCGACAGGGGGTGGTGTCGACAGGGGAGGTGTCGACAGGGGTGGTGTCGACAGGGGTGGTGTCGACAGGGGAGGTGTCGACAGGGTGAATGTCGACAGGGGAGGTGTCGACAGGGGAGGTGTCGACAGGGAGGTGGACAGGGAGGTGTCGAGGGGAGGTGAGGGGAGGTGTCGACAGGGAGTGTAGACAGGGAGGTGTCGAGGGTGGTGTCGACAGGGGTGGTGTCGACAGGGGGTGGTGTCGACAGGAGGTGAGATGGGAGGTGTCGACATGGGACAGGGGTGGTCGACAGGGAGGTGTCGACAGGGGTGGTGTCAACAACTGGTGTCGACAGGGGAGGTGACAGGGAGGTGTCGACAGGGGTGGTGTCGACAGGGATGGTGTCGACAGGGGAGGTGTAGACAGGGAGGTGTCGACAGGGAGTGGTGTAGACAGGGGTGGTGTCCAGGGTGGTGTAGACAGGGAGGTGTAGACAGGGGAGGTGTCGACAGGGAGGTGTCGACAGGGGTGGTGTCGACAACTGGTGTCGACAGGGGAGATGTCGACAGGGAGGTGTCGACAGGGGTGGTGTGTCGACAGGGGTGGTGTCGACAGGGGTGGTGTCGACAGGGGTGGTGTAGACAGGGGTGGTGTAGACAGGGGAGGTGTCAACAGGGGTGGTGTAGACAGGGGAGGTGTCGACAGGGGAGGTGTCGACAGGGGTGGTGTACAGGGAGGTGGTGACAGGGGAGGTGTCGACAGGGGTGGTGTCGACAGGGGTGGTGTCGACAGGGGAGGTGTCGACAAAGGGTGTGACAGGGGAGGTGTCGACAGGGGAGGTGTCGACAGGGGTGGTGTCGACAGGGAGGTGTCGACAGGGGAGGTTACAACGGGTGTCGACAGGGAGGTGTCGACAGGGGTGGTGTCGACAGGGGTGGTGTCGACAGGGAGGTGGAAGGGGTGGTGACAGGGGAGGTGTCGACAGGGTGGTGTCGACAGGGGAGGTGTCGACAGGGGAGTGTGTAGACAGGGGTGGTGTCGACAGGGAGGTGTAACAGGGGAGGTGTGACAGGGTGGTGTCGACAGGGGAGGTGTAGACAGGGTGGTGTCGACAGGGGAGGTGTAGACAGGGGAGGTGTCAGGGGAGGTGTAGACAGGGGGTGGTGTCGACAGGGGAGGTGGACAGGGGTGGTGTCGACAGGGGTGGTGTCGACAGGGGTGGTGTCGAGGGTGGTGTCACAGGGGTGTCAGTGTCGACAGGAGGTGTCGACAGGGGTGGTGTGACAGGGGAGGTGTCGAAGATGGTGGTGTCGACAGGGGTGGTGTCGACAGGGTGACAGGGAGGTGTCGAACTAGGGGTGGTGTAAACAGGGGAGGTGTCGACAGGGGAGGTGAAATGGTGTAGACAGGGGAGGTGTCGACAGGGGTGGTGTCGACAGGGAGGTGTCGACAGGGGGTGGTGTCGACAGGGGAGGTGTCGACAGGGGTGGTGTCGACAGGGAGGTGTCGACAACGTGTAGACAGGGGACACAGGGGAGGTGTCGACAGGGGTGGTGTCGACAGGGGTGGTGTCGACAGGGGTGGTGTCGACAGGGGTGGTGTCGACAGGGGTGGTGTCGACAGGGAGGTGTCGACAGGGGAGGTGTCGACAGGGGAGGTGTCGACAACTGGTGTCGACAGGGGTGGTGTCGACAGGGGTGGTGTCGACAGGGAGGTGTCGACAGGGGTGGTGTCGACAGGGGAAATGTCGACAGGGGTGGTGTCGACAGGGGAGGTGTAGACAGGAGGTGTCGACAGGGGTGGTGTCGACAGGGGTGGTGTCGACAGGGGTGGTGTCGACAGGGAGGTGTCGACAGGGGTGGTGTCGACAGGGAGGTCATCGACAGGGAGGTGTCGACAGGGGAGGTGTCGACAGGGGTGGTGTCGACAGGGGAGGTGTCGACAGGGGAGGTGTCTTACAGGGGAGGTGTGGACAGGGAGGTGTCGACAGGGGAGGTGTCGACAACGGGTGGTGTCGACAGGGGTGTCGACAACATAGTGGTGTCACAGGGAGGTGTCGACAGGGGAGGTGTCGACAGGGGTGGTGTCGACAGGGGAGGTGTAGACAGGGAGGTGTCGACAGGGAGGTGTCGACAGGGGTGGTGTCGACAGGGGAGGTGTCGACAACTGGTGGTGTCGACAGGGAGGTGTCGACAGACTGGTGGTGTCGACAGGGGAGGTGTCGACAGGGGAGCTGTCGACAACTGGTGGTGTCGACAGGGGAGGTGTCGACAGGGGTGGTGTCGACAGGAGGTGTCGACAGGGGGTGGTGGGGTGGTGTCGACAGGGGTGGTGTCGACAGGGGTGGTGTCGACAGGGGAGTGTCGACAGGGGTGGTGTCGACAGGGAGGTGTCGACAGGGGTGGTGTCGACAGGGGAGGTGTCGACAGGGAGGTGTCGACAGGGAGGTGTCACAACTGGTGGTGTCGACAGGGGAGGTGTCGACAGGGGTGGTGTCGAACAGGGGTGTCGACAGGAGGTGTCGACAGGGGATGTCGACAGGGGAGGTGTCGACAGGGTGGTGTCGACAGGGGTGGTGTCGACCAGGGGTGGTGTTCGACAGGGAGGTGTCGACAGGGGAGGTGTCGAAGGGTGGTGTCGTGTCGACAGGGGAGGTGTCGACAGGGAGGTGTCGACAGGGGTGGTGTCGACAGGGGAGGACAGTGGTGTTCACAGGGGAGGTGTGACAGGGGTGGTGTCGACAGGGGAGGTGTAGACAGGGGAGGTGTTCGACAGGGGTGGTGTCGACAGGGAGGTGTCGACAGGGGTGGTGTCGACAACTGGTGGTGTCGACAGGGGAGGTGTCGACAGGGGAGGTGTCGACAGGGGTGGTGTCGACAGGGAGGTGTAGACAGGGGAGGTGTAGACAGGGAGGTGTCGACAGGGGTGGTGTCGACAGGGTGGTGTCGACAACGGGTGGTGTGACCAGTCAGTGGTGTCGACAGGGGAGTTGTCGACAGGGGAGGTGTCGACAGGGGTGGTGTCGACAGGAGGTGTCGGTGTCGACAGGGGTGGTGTCGACAACGGTGGTGTCGACAGGGGAGGTGTCGACAGGGGTGGTGTCGACAGGGGTGGTAGACAGGGGTGGTGTCGACAGGGGTGGTGTCGACAGGGGAGGTGTCGACAGGGGTGGTGTTCCTGAACAGGGGAGGTGTCGACAGGGGTGGTGTCGACAGGGAGGTGTCGACAACGGGTGGTGTCGAACAACGGGTGGTGTCGACAGGGAGGTGTCGACAGGGGAGGTGTCGACAGGGGAGGTGTCGACAGGGAGGTGTCGACAGGGGAGGTGTCGACAGGGGAGGTGTCGACAGGGGCAGGTGTCGACAGGGGAGGTTATATGTCGACAGGGGTGGTGTCGACAGGGAGGTGTCGACAGGGGAGGTGTCGACAGGGGAGGTGTCGACAGGGGTGGTGTCGACAGGGGAGGTGTCAACAACTGGAGGTGTCGACAGGGGGAGGTGTCGACAGGAGGTGTCAACAACTGGAGGTGTCGACAGGGGAGGTGTCGACAGGGGAGGTGTCGACAGGGGAGGTGTCGACAGGGGAGGTGTCGACAGGAGGTGCCGACAGGGGTGGTGCTGACAGAGCTTACGTATCGACCTCACAGACATTTCCTTTTCCAGTACCACTTGCTTATCTGAGTTTACGTATCGACCTCACAGCCTTCGATAGAGCTGTTGTGTCCTCGTCATCATTCAGGGACCTACCTTCTGATCTCTTTCCCTGCTTTCGGAGATGCCCTCCTCCATCTTTCTCCATCTTATCCTCCCTCCTTTTCTTCTCCTCTTGTCTCTCTTTCTCCTCAAGCTTTTTGCGAACCTCGACTTCCTCGTACCTAAACACACAGACACACACACACACACACACACACACACACACACACACACACACACACACACAGTAACCTGTAGAAGCATTAGGCTGAGATTCTATAGCTTCAAATCAACGTATCTCCGTCTTTGGCAAAGTCCACGGTCTCCTTGAAACCATTCATGGTTATTGAAGTTCAGCTAAAACCTCTGCCAACTGAATACCAGTTGATTTAGTAACATCCAGCACATAGTGAACGTAATGTCTGTGAATAAACGACGACGACACACCAACCTGAGTTTAAGGCTTTCAGAGAGTTTCTCTGCTTCTTCTATTGCTTTTTAAAGCTGGTGGGCCCCAACACGGACAGGAAGAACTCCTTGGACAACAGAGAGGAAAGGTGCTTCAGATGACAGCCGTCTCAACAACGGGAGGGAAAACACAGCTGGTCAAAAATCAATACATTGTGTCGTTGCCAAACAGAATGACTTTGCACCATGTCCGCGGAAGTCAAGTACCTTTATTTAGTATTGATGGTTAACGTGAAACCAGCAGCATCCACTTCGACTAAGACAGTACTATTCTATAACCGGCAGGGTAGTCTAGTGGTTAGACACTAGTAACCGAAAGGTTGCAAGTTCTCCCCGAGCTGACAAGGTACAAATCTGTCGTTCTGCCCTGAACAGGCAGTTAACCCACTGTTCCCAGGCCGTCAAAAATAAGAATTTGGTCTTAACTGACTTGCCTAGTTAAATAAAGGTAAAATAAAGAAATAAAAACAATCGGCAAAATCAATAGAGCGTGAAATCACGGTAGGAAGCCTTGTCCTCGTTGGTTCGAACCCTCAAATATGGCCAGTATCATAACAGTCCCGTGTGGGAGTGTGGCTCATCACTAGTTCTGCAGTCTACAAGCACACAGCCTGTGTCGGCATGGGGTTGAATCCCTCTTCAGCCACTACTCCCCCCCCCCTGTTCTCCCCTCTACACGCTGCGCCCCCCATTACATTCCTACAGTCTGAAAAACCACTGAATACATGGGAGCTCCCAGTCTCCTTTAAAACATATCGCATGGCTTGAACTCCCTCTGTGGTCTGAGTAGCAAAACATGGGTTGTATTCACTAGGGACCAAATGGAAGAACAGGGAAGGTTTATAACCTGAACGTGTCCATATAAAGAAACACTTGTTTTCGACAGGGCTACCGTCGGTGGTACGGAGTGAACTAATGGACCACGGTTGGTACCTGTTGCTGCTTGAAGTCGGGCCTCTTCTTGATGAGATCATAAACCGTTAGGTATTTCATGTAGAGAACATAGGCCTTCTCCTCGTCTCCATCCAGACGACACTCCTCCGCAGCCTTGAAGATCTTACAGGCACTCTGGACATAGCTGGAACACACGACAGAACATAGCTGGAACTCACAACAGAACATTTACCATACACATAGCTGGAACTCACAACAGAACATAGCTGGAACTCACAACAGAACATAGCTGGAACTCACAACAGAACATTTACCATACACTCTGGACATAGCTGGAACTCACAACAGAACATTTACCATACACTCTGGACATAGCTGGAACTCACAACAGAACATTTACCATACACATAGCTGGAACTCACAACAGAACATTTACCATACACATAGCTGGAACTCACAACAGAACATTTACCATACACATAGCTGGAACTCACAACAGAACATTTACCATACACATAGCTGGAACTCACAACAGAACATAGCTGGAACTCACAACAGAACATTTACCATACACATAGCTGGAACTCACAACAGAACATTTACCATACACATAGCTGGAACTCACAACAGAACATAGCTGGAACTCACAACAGAACATAGCTGGAACTCACAACAGAACATTTACCATACACTCTTGTACATAGCTGGAACTCACAACAGAACATTTACCATACACTCTGGACATAGCTGGAACTCACAACAGAACATAGCTGGAACTCACAACAGAACATAGCTGGAACTCACAACAGAACATTTACCATACACTCTGGACATAGCTGAAGAATTGAACACAGGCCTGTTACCAGGACCATACTGACTGGTCACAACAGGCCTATTGTGGACAGCCAGTGTCTGTATGTTCCTGGTAACAGGCCTGATGTGACCAGTCAGTATGGTCCTGGTAACAGGGCTGATGTGACCAGTCAGTATGGTCCTGGTAACAGGGCTGATGTGACCAGTCAGTATGGTCCTGGTAACAGGCCTGATGTGACCAGTCAGTATGGTCCTGGTAACAGGCCAGTTGTGACCAGTCAGTATGTTCCTGGTAACAGGCCTGTTGTGACCAGTCAGTATGGTCCTGGTAACAGGGCTGATGTGACCAGTCAGTATGGTCCTGGTAACAGGCCTGATGTGACCAGTCTGTATGGTCCTGGTAACAGGCCTGATGTGACCAGTCTGTATGGTCCTGGTAACAGGCCTGATGTGACCAGTCAGTATGGTCCTGGTAACAGGCCTGATGTGACCAGTCAGTATGGTCCTGGTAACAGGCCTGATGTGACCAGTCAGTATGGTCCTGGTAACAGGCCAGTTGTGACCAGTCTGTATGGTCCTGGTAACAGGCCTGATGTGACCAGTCAGTATGGTCCTGGTAACAGGCCTGATGTGACCAGTCAGTATGGTCCTGGTAACAGGCCTGATGTGACCAGTCAGTATGGTCCTGGTAACAGGCCAGTTGTGACCAGTCAGTATGGTCCTGGTAACAGGCCTGATGTGACCAGTCAGTATGGTCCTGGTAACAGGCCTGATGTGACCAGTCAGTATGGCCCTGGTAACAGGCCTGATGTGACCAGTCAGTATGGTCCTGGTAACAGGCCTGATGTGACCAGTCAGTATGGTCCTGGTAACAGGCCTGATGTGACCAGTCAGTATGTTCCTGGTAACAGGCCTGATGTGACCAGTCAGTATGGCCCTGGTAACAGGCCTGATGTGACCAGTCAGTATGTTCCTGGTAACAGGCCAGTTGTGACCAGCCAGTGTCTGTTACCAAGACCATTTAAATAACATCCATACCAGAACAACAGCTTACCTCCTGGTGTTGATTTTGTCAGGCTTGACTTCAGCTTTCTTGTTGAGGTCCCCCAGGTTAGTAGAGAGGTACAAGTCCTTCGCCCCGCGGGACACCGCAGGCATCTTCAACGGTGGGTTATATATCACCAGCAGTGTACAATGTTCACATATTCCAGTCCTCACCGCTCTGGAAAGACAAAACAATTTAATCAAATAGCTTTTAGTATTATTATTATTATTATTATTATTATTATTAACCCCTTGCCTGCCCCATTCATAGAGGCCAACGACCTTTAGCACCGATTGATGGGGCATCTTCTTCCAGGGGACTTTAAGAGGCCAGACGTTCGGTCTGAACGTTAACAGGCATCGCTTGTGGTTTTTGGAAACTTAAGGAGGAAGGCCGCCAGAAATGGGTTGGAACTGAAAAATACTGTCAGTGTGATAAAGTCGGTGAGGGATAAATCAAATGGACGTATGTTTTGAAGTGTCTGTCCTATATCTGAGAGAAATAACAAAGATGAGGACTTTGTAGGATTTGTTTAAAAAATATTTAACCACTTATTTATATATTTATTTATTTTTGCACTAAAGTACTTCCATTCCATGTTTAAACTGGTACCGGGCTGCCTACAGACACGTCTAGTCAGGCTGGTACCGGGCTGCCTACAGACACGTCTAGTTTATTGAAATTGATTGATTTCCTTAAATGAACTGTAACTTTTGTTCAGTGTAGAACCATGTCCAATAGGTTTTTGACGTTTTTGTTAGTAAGCGGTTGTTCTCTGAATGACCAAGCAAAGTACTGTAATGTGATTTGTGTACCTGAGGGTAAATTTCCAGTGTAACGTTACGTATGATTGATTATCTTTGGCGGTTCAGCTGGAGTAATGCATCCAAGCAAGATGTAAACATGAACTGTGCATTTAGCAAGGCTTCCAAGAAACGAAACCACAGACAATTTCTTTGACGAAATTGTAAATATAATATATGTGACATTGGACTTGCTACTAGCTAGTACGTTCGCAAAACTTTAAGTTAGCAAGCCAGGTAGCTTCCTAAGTAATGTTTCATCGGGAAGTGCAGTAGCTAGCCTACCCCCCCATCTGTCAAGTTAGTTTGTTAGCAGGATAGCTAGTTTATTAGGCTAGCTAGCTTTCACTGTAGTTGTTTACTCGAACAGGCTCTGTCAGCTTATGGATGTTTAGCTAGGTAACGACAAAGACGTTATAACCGTAACTATAACGGCGAATAGCCTCTAAGTTATTGCAATGAAGAGATAGCAAGTGAATACGTTTGAAAAGAGGAAATAATACAACTTACCATAACGTTGCACTGTTGTCTTGTTCAGTTTTTTCTAGTGTTTTCCGATAGTTACCACAGCCACAAAGTAAAAATTGGCTATGTCGAAAAATGTTATTTTAAAAAAAGTGTTTTGGGGGCTTAATTTAGGGTTATAAAAACGCGTATGGTTAAAAGTGGTTACGGTTAGGTTTATAATCGCATTTTAATAATATATATTTTAGAAACAGGCGGGGTTTATGACTGTGTGGCTGTGGTAACTAGTGACGAGCCCAAGTCAGCTGACTCCTGTTTCCCGGAAGAACTCAAGGGGCGTATTTGTTCAAAATGGCAAAACTTTATCAACAATGTAGAACACACCACTGCTAGAATCAACCTGATTTTTCTAAACAACAACCGTTGCTACGTGAGGCCTATTTGATCGATTAGAAGTTTCGTAATGTTTAGATTGTTATGAATTTACTGTACTGAAACACTCGGGAGCAGGTCTCGAACCGTTGACCTTCTCGCCAGAAGTCCAGCGCGCTATTTACTGTGCCGCAAAAGCATGCTCGACCGGCAGAGTCGATATCCGCGCTTATAAACCCAGTGTCTTTACAGTACTAACATAAGTGGACGTGGCATTTCGGCAACTTTGTAAAAATCTAGTTGTGCTTGTTTTCTTAAGATACTGATAGAGGACTAACCCGTTTTAGCATGGATATTGCTGGAGCCATTGAAATATTGAACTGGGTGGGGATGGGCAGTACCATTAAGGCTATCACATATGCTATGTCTACCTCTAACTTCCTTCATACTGGACACAGACAAACAAATGGTATCCACGAGTTAATCTGACTCCGGGGAAGTAGATAAAGAGCCTCATTGCCAACATTCCAAATGTATCGCTTTAAACTGCACAGCCAGTAATACACTCATGTCCCCGCTCATACATAAAACACCCTCTATTAAGGTTGCGACGACATCGGTTTCCTCCTTAAATAGCTTTAATGCCATACGATTGGAAAAAATGGGAAAATATACAAGTAGAGCGGCAGGTAGCCTAGTGGTTAAAGGTACAACTCTGTCGTTCTGCCCCTGAACAAGGCAGTTAACCCACTGTTCAGGCCGTCATTGTAAATAAGAATTTGTTCTTAACTGACTTGCTTAGTTAAATAAGGTTAAATATATCTATATATTTTTAAATACAAAAATAGAGAAGTAGGGAACTTTATTTTGCCCGTTGGATGTGGAAGTTGGATCTCTTTCAGTTGTAAAAAAACAAAGTTGCTTCCACTTCCCCGGAAGATCAATCGACCTTATGATTTCCTGTTTGCAGTTTTTCAAAACTACCAACAAGTGCTAAATTATTGTTATTTTTTCTGTACCCCCTTTTCATGGTTTCCAATTACGTAGTTACATTATTGTCCCATCATTAAAAAAAAATAAAATAAAAATTTTTTAAAAAAACTCCCGTACAGACTCGGGAGAGGCGAAGGTCAAGCCACACTGCTTCTTGACACAATGCCAGCTTAACCAATGTGTCAGAGGAAACACCATACACCTGACCATGTCAGTGTACACTGCACCCAGCCCACCACAGGAGTTGCTAGTATGCAATGGGACAAGTACATCCTTGTGGGACAAACCCTCCTACCTGGACGACACTGGGCCAATTGTGCACTGCCCCATAGATCTCTCCTGGTCGCTGCCAGCTGACAGTCTGGACTCCCAGGATCTCTAGTAGCACAGCCAGCACTGCGATGCAGTGCCTGCCTTAATCACTGCCCCATGGGTCTACAGCTGCAGCAGAGTCTGGACTCGAACCAGGATGCACAGCCAGCACTGTGGGACAAACCCTCCCTACCTGGAGCGACACTGGGCCAGGATCTCTAGTAGCACAGCCAGCACTGCGATGCCCTATCACTGGGTCTCCTGGTCGCTGCCAGCTGCAACAGAGTCTGGACTCGAACCAGGATCTCTAGTAGCACAGCCAGCACTGCAATGCAGTGCCTTAGATCACTGCGCCACTCCTGGTCGCTGCCAGTCCCTTTCTCTAGCAGTTACATTTATGGAACATTTATATACATCTTAAGACTAAAACGCCTGATTTCGGGGCACTAGATTCGCTGGACATTACAGATAATATGTTTCCAATACTTATTTTATTGATATCCCACCGTTTAATAAGTCAGAACACCATCAAATACAGGAATATATTATATGTGTGACATTCAACAAAATAAAATGGTGTCTGGGATCTTGGTTGAACAAGAGGGAGTAATCTCTACACCCTGTGCAGTCGGTGCACTGCAGAGCTGTGGGTTTGCATGCCAGCTCCCGTGCTGTCAAAGTGCTGTCTGTACTGGATTTTATGATTTGTCTATTTGCACATTCCTTTCCAGTAGGCTAATAATAGCCTAGTAAACTAGACAAGAAAGATTGACAAAAAGGACATAATCTGCTTATTCCTCCGTTTTATTATTGTTGCAACACAACAGCTTTTGAAGCGCACAGAGTCCTTAAAGGGATACTTCAGGATTTTAGCGTTATCGCAATGACTGGAAGTCTACTGGTATCTGCTAGCAGTCATTGCTCTAAAGCTAGTTAGCTTTGGGTAACGAAACCACCTCTAACTTTCCTTCATACTGGACACAGAAAGATAAATATGGTATCCACAAGTTCATCCACGAGTTCATAAAGGGTCTCATTACCAAAATCTCAAAGTATCCCTTTAAGTTCCAACACTGCTAGTATATTAATAAATGTCTCATCCACTCCTTCACAACCCGGGTGCCTGCTGTGCTGTCTTCTCCATTCATCTTTATTTATGTAACAACATCTTTGGCTTTAGAACAAATTCATGTTAACTTTTTTAAATAATTGACAAACAAACATAACATGTTATTCTAATAAGAGAATTACATTGAATTACCAATTCACTAGTAACAAAGGAAGTTCCTCATCTCCTCACAGTCCCTGGATCCCCAATGCTCTCCCTCTCTGGCCAGGGTCCCACAGCGGAGGTGTTGGATGGGGCAGCCTGAGCCAACCTCCTCCCAGTCCAGGCCTGGTTCTCCAGGTGTCCCCGTTCACCCACAGACAGAAACCACTGAAAAAGCGTCCACACATGGTCCGTCTGGGCCCCCTTTGAATTCATCATTCTCTGGACGAGGAGCTGCTCATTCTCAGACAGCAGGCTGGTGAGGTCAGTGTAGTGCTTCCTGCAGTGCTCCAGAGCCTCCTCCACGTCTTGTTCATCTGTACCAGGATCACATTCAGATCAAAGTACAAGAAAGGTTTCTCAGCCAATCAGCCACCAACATCCGGCTTCTTTACCTGCGGGATCGTCTGAAACCAGCCACCCGGACAGCTGATGAAACTGGAGGAGTATTTCTGTCTATAATAAAGCCCTTTTGTGGGGAAAAACTCATTCTGATTGGCTGCGCCTTGATCCCCAGTGGGTGGGCCAGTCTTCCAAGTGAGTGGGCTTATGCCCTCCCAGACCTACCCATTGCTGCACCCTGCCCAGTCAGGTGAAATCCATAGATTAGGGCCTTATTAATGAATTGAAATGGACTATTTCCTTTATATGAACTGTAACTCAGTAAAATCGTTGAAATTGTTGCATGTTGCGTTTATATTTTTGTTCAGCATAGATGATTCGAGACAATGTCTTAAGTAGTTGAACATGTTATTACTCCTTGTGAAAGGAACAAACTGACATGTTTACATTTTCATCAAGGATCACTTCCCTTCCCTCTACATTTCTTTGTTTAGGTAAATCTCCTCTCTGCATCTCAGTCAAATGTTTTTCAGCCATGTAAAAAACCCTTCAGACCTTTTCAGCCAAGCCTGGGTTGGGCAGCAGCACAGCAGGGAAGATGTCCCCAAGTTAATTCCCCAAGGTCATGGATCATCGTCTTTATTCACTCTTCAGGCCTGTTGTCCTATTGTGTTTACTTGATCTGTCAGTGATGTAATCTCAGCGAATGATGAAACGTGCCTTTTTCAGGACCCTGTCTTTCAAAGAGAATTCGTAAAAATCCAAAAAACTTCACAGATCTTCATTGTAAAGGGTTTAAACACGGTTACCCATGTTTGTTTAATGAACCTTAAACAATGAATGAACATGCACCTGTGGAAAGGTCGTTAAGACAGTAATAGCTTCCAGACAGTAGGCAATTAAGGTCACAGTTATGAAAACTTAGGACACGAAAGAGGCCTTTCTACTGACCCTGAAAACACCAAAGAAAGATGCCCAGGGTCCCTGCTCATCTGCGTGAACATGCCTTAGGCATGCTGCAAGGAGGCATGAGGACTACAGAAGTGGCCAGGGCAACAAATTGCAATGTTCGTACTGTGAGACGCCGAAGACATCGCTACAGGGAGACAGGACGGACATCTGATTGTCCTCGCAGTGGCAGACCACATGTCACAACGCATGTTGATTGTAAAGAAATGCCATCCTCCTCTCTTTCATGTTGCTGAAATGGTCTATCACTCTGTCAGACAATACACGTTTTTAGTTTTTGTTGTCCTAGGCTACCTGGCTAAAATGCATCTAACTACATATTGAACTTTCATCTTCTCAGGCCAGTATGGATAATTAAGTAAAACCACATGTCTAAATCCTTATCTCCGTCCATGGAAGGGACCATTTTATTAGCTAGCTAGCCACCGGAGTACAACAACACAACGGGATGCAACAAAATATATATATTTCAATGATGTTTGGCTTGAAGTGATGTGATTGGTCTGGCACTTTGTTTTGGTGTGCCAGGACCATTCACAGTTGAGCTCACTCAGTTTAGCTCAACACTGATTGACTGTTATTGCATTATTTTTTTTTATCAAGGGAGGCCAAATGCTCACTGGCTTCCCTTGCATTCAATGCTCCAACAATATTATCCTATTTTGGACCACTCGCTCGGAAGCTTTCTATGATGAGATACATAGTCTCTTGCAAATTGAAGAAAAATTATGAAACAGAGAGATGAAAGATATATTATTTTATGTTTTTGTATTTTTTCATGGAAATGTTTTCCCTTTGGGATCCATGAAAACTCACCACTGTTAAAGAAAGCCTCTCTGATTGGTGGGCTGGGTGTATAAGTGAGCTGAGGAAGTCTCTCTGATTGGTGGGCTGCGTGTGCGGGTGAGCTCAAACCAAACAATACAGTCACTCTGATCCATGACCTGGGGGATTTAACTGGGGACCATCCTCTCTGTTCTTCTGCTGCCCAACCCAGACCAACCTAGACCAACCCAGACAAACCTAGACCAGACCCACCCAGACCTGCCCAACCCAGCCCAGCCCAGACCTACCTAGAGCAACCCAGGGTCTTTGCATGGCTGGAAACATTTGACTGAGAGGCAGTGAGGAGATTTACCTAATGAAGGACTGTAGAGGGAAGGGAAGTGACCTAGAGAGAGAGAGAAAAGAAAGAGAACGGGGGGCATGCTAGTTTTGCATCGTGCCCATTGGGCCATTCTATTGGGGGAACACCTAATGATGGAAATCAAATGAGCCTTCCACCCAGTAAGAGAGTGAGGGAGAGAAAGAGACAGAGTGAGTGAGAAGGGGGAGAAAGTGAATGGTTGAGTGAATAAGTGATAGTGGGTTTTGGATGAATTATTGAGTGAGTGAGTGAGTGAGTGAGTGAGTGAGTGGAGTGAGTGAGTGAGTGAGTGAGTGGTGAGTGAGAGAGAGAAAGAGAGAGAAAGAGACAGAGAGAGAGAGAAAGAGAGAGAGACAGAGAGACAGAGAGACAGAGAGACAGAGAGAGAGAGAGAGAGAGAGAGAGAGAGAGAGAGAGAGAGAGAGAGAGAGAGAGAAAGAGAGAGAGAGACAGAGAGAAAGAGAGAGAGAGAGAGAGAGAGACAGAGAGAGAGACAGAGAGAAGAGAGAGAGAGAGAGAGAGAGAGAAAGAGAGAGACAGAGACAGAGAAAGAGAAAGATGGGGTAGTGGCAGCAGAAGGGCCAGTGTTTACAGGTGAGTTAGGGAAGTGTTCTCATTGGTGGGTTGGGTGTACAGGTGAGTTAATGAAGCCTCTCTGATTGGTTTGCTTTGTGTGAAGAGGTGAGCTAAGGAAGCGCCTGGTAGTTGGTGATCATAAGAGCAGCAGCAGGGTCAACTCCACTCCACACTGACTGAGTACTGGGACATCATGCAGAGGAAGAGCATCTCCACTGGGCTCCTCATCACTGCTCTGTTTGCAGTAGTCTCTGGTCTTACCAAACAGTTCTACTATGTGGATAAACAGCTGACCTGGCAAGAAGCTCAGCAGTACTGCAGAGAGAAATACATTGACCTGGCCTTCATCACCGACCAGGAGGAAGCAGCAGAGCTGTTGTCCAACGTCTTAACTTCTGAATTCAACTGGATTGGTTTGACTTGGATCGGTCTGTACAGAGATACCAATGACTCAACAGAGTGGAAGTGGTCTGGAGGGTGGAACTCAACATTCAGGTTCTGGAGTACAGACCTGTCATACCAACGTGTTGCCAACCAGGACTGTGTCGGTGTGATAAAGGGTGAGATGGCTGACAGCTTGTGCAAACAAATAAACCCTTTCTGGTGCTTTGATCTGAACGTGGTCCTGGTACAGGAGAACAAGACGTGGGAAGAGGCGCTGGATCACTGCAGGATGCAATACACTGACCTCACCAGCCTGCTGTCTGAGAATGAGCAGCTCGTCGTCCAGAGAATTATGAATTCAAAGGGGGCCCAGACGGACCATGTGTGGACCGGTCTACGCTTTTTCAGTGGTTTCTGGTTGTGGGTGAATGGAGACCCCTGGAGTACGAGGCCTGGACCGGGGAGGCTGCCCCACTGCCCCGCCCAACACCTCCGCTGTGGGACCCTGGCCAGAGAGGGAGAGCTTTGGGGAATCAGGGACTGTGAGGAGATGAGGAACTTCCTCTGTTACTAGTGATTTGGTCATTCACTATCATTGATAAGTAAAATGATTATGACGGAATAGGATAGCAAGCTTTTACCGTTAATTAAATAACATATTGTTTTAAATAAATTGTCAAGTTTATTTAAAATGTCATCTTTATTTCCAATTTAAATAATAAAGTTGAAAGTGTTTATTAGAATCTCTTTTAACACATCATAACAATCTTCCTAAAACTAAACATACCAAGCAGGGTTGGGGCCAATTCAAATTGGACTCAATTCAGGAAGTGATTAGATTTTTTTATACTAAAATTGAAAAACGTTTTAAATTAATATATTTCATTTTTCATTGAATTGAAAAGTCATTGAAAATACATATTGAATACGAATCAGTTTTTTTTTAAATTAACAGACTTGAATTTGAATTTACCCGACCCTGATACTAGCATACAAACACTGTCAGTGGTGGATATGAAATGCTTGAGAGAAAAGGCATGTTGATTACTACTCCTTCATGGATTTATTGGTGAGAAACAAGGAGTGGTGTGAAATTCATATTTTAACAAACTACATATTTAGAGGTCTCATTTTGCCTGTGTTGTGATGTTATCGTCTATATAATCAAATATTTAACTCATGTATCTGCTGTTCATAATCTGTGTGTTTTTGTAGAGTTTCCACAATATTATCTTGCTTTGGAAGCTACAGTATGTATGTATGTATGTATGTATGTATGTATGTATGTATGTATGTATGTATGTATGTATGTATGTATGTATGTATGTATGTATGTATGTATGTATGTATAATAAATGTATGTATGATGTATTGGTAGATAATAAACAGAAAGGGAAACCAAAGTACTTATTCTCATGGGTTTTTCTGACCAAAACAATGTGTTGTGTTTACTGTTGCTGACTGAACTAATAATTCTACACAGTTTTAGAGACACAAGGAGGGTAGATGGTACCGCGGGTCTGTCATCAGGCTATTGGATGTGTGAGATAATCAGAAGCATTATTTCCTGTGCTTGGGTCTTCCTCACTGGTTATTTGGACGAATCAGGATTGGGCAAAGGCGGTGCTTAAACTGGGGGTGGGAATTTCTAGCCCATGTGTGATAAATACAGGTGAAATGATCCGAAGGGGAGGGGCTTTGCCTTACAGTTTCCATTTGCGAGGGTGGAGACTTCTCAATCCGGAAATCTACATTTCTAACACGTTTGTTCCCAGAATTGAATCGACCATCTGACCCAACTAGGTAAGATTTTAGTTCCGGCTGAACAGAGATGAAGGTTAAGGTAAAGTAATGGTGGGTTGTAATGCTCTCCTCCCACCCCTAGATGTCCCTGGTGGTAATGGTGCCGTACTACATGTCTGCTGTCTTTCGTGCTCCAACCCAACGACGAAAAGTATTTATATACTCCTGCTATCAGTCACTTTACTACAGCCCTTTTCCGCGTATCATGCCTACACTGACACACACACACACACACACACACACACACACACACACACACACACACACACACACACACACAGCTGCCATATTAATATTAATTAATCCTGCAACCAGTCACTTTCTCCTAATCCCTGTCTACATGTACATATCTACCTCAATACTCCAGTATCCCTGTCTACATGTACATATCTACCTCAATACTCCAGTATCCCTGTCTACATGTACATATCTACCTCAATACTCCAGTATCCCTGTCTACATGTACATATCTACCTCAATACTCCAGTATCCCTGTCTACATGTACATATCTACCTCAATACTCCAGTATCCCTGTCTACATGTACATATCTACCTCAATACTCCAGTATCCCTGTCTACATGTACATATCTACCTCAATACTCCAGTATCCCTGTCTACATGTACATATCTACCTCAATACTCCAGTATCCTGCACATTGTAAATGTGCTACAGGCCCTGACCCTGTATATAACTTCCTCTGTTTTGTTATTGAATACTGCTGTTGGGGGCTGGCAAGTTAAAGCTGTAGGTCTACTGGTGCATGTGACACATACAACTTGAAACTTAGATATTTGGACCTGGTATAAACGGTAAGGGTTAGGGCCAGATCCAGGGTAACGGTAAGGGTTAGAGCCAGGGTAACGGTAAGGGTTAGGGCCAGAGCCAGGGTAACGGTAAGGGTTAGGGCCAGAGCCAGGGTAACGGTAAGGGTTAGGGCCAGATCCAGGGTAACGGTAAGGGTTAGGGCCAGATCCAGGGTAACGGTAAGGGTTAGGGCCAGATCCAGGGTAACGGTAAGGGTTAGGGCCAGATCCAGGGTAACGGTAAGGGTTAGGGCCAGAGCCAGGGTAACGGTAAGGGTTAGGGCCAGGGTAAGGGTTAGGGCCAGAGCCAGGGTAACGGTAAGGGTTAGGGCCAGATCCAGGGTAACGGGGTTAGGGCCAGAGCCAGGGTAACGGTAAGGGTTAGGGCCAGAGCCAGGGTAACGGTAAGGGTTAGGGCCAGATCCAGGGTAACGGTAAGGGTTAGGGCCAGAGCCAGGGTAACGGTAAGGGTTAGGGCCAGGGTAACGGTAAGGGTTAGGGCCAGATCCAGGGTAACGGTTAGGGCCAGATCCAGGTAACGGTTAGGGTTAGAGATCCAGGGTAACGGTAAGGGTTAGGGCCAGATCCAGGGTAACGATAAGGGTTAGGGCCAGATCCAGGGTAACGGTAAGGGTTAGGGCCAGAGCCAGGGTAACGGTAAGGGTTAGTGCCAGGGTAACGGTTAGGGCCAGGGTAACGGTAAGGGTTAGGGCCAGGGTAACGGTTAGGGCCAGAGCCAGGGTTAGGATTAGGTTAATCTTGTTTCTAGATACTTCTGCCCAAATGTGCCAAGAGTCTGGTGTACCAACAGGTCAGACAACACAGGAAGACCTGGAAAAGCACATAGTCATTGGCTTAATAGGCTAAATCTACCAACTCCTCATCTCACACAACACCTTCCCCTTAACCTAATTTAGCAGATATGAAAGAAACGGCTGAGTGGAGTTCCCACATCCAGTTTTTTCAGTTTCACACTGTGTTGTGTTTTAATGCTCTCCTTCCACCACTAGATGTCTCTGGTGGACCTGAGATAAAGGGTCAGGTATATGACCTGAGACAGAGTTTGGGTTAGCGGGTGATGATAACGTGTGCTGTGTTTTAATGCTCTCCTTCCACCACTAGATGTCTCTGGTGGACCTGAGATAAAGGGTAAGGTATATGACCTGAGACAGTGGACCTGTGAAGGAAGCTCGTGGAAGCAGCCAAGTTCTCACCAGGGTCCCTATTCATAAAACTAGCATCCCAAATGGCACCCTATTCCCTATTTAGTCCACTACATTGGACCAGGACCATTCGGTACGCAGCAAAGCATCTCAGATTAGAAGTGCTGATCTTGGATCAGTTTGACCATTTAATTATTATTGAGATTACATGGACAAGCGGGTTGGGTTACTGGACAAACTTTTACATTTGGATGATTAACTGACTGATTGATTGTCTGACTGACTGAGATCTCTCTACTCTACCTGTGAGTGTAGCTGGGGACCTGTCTGCCCAGTACGATCAGTACTCCCCAACGGAGGTTCTACTGAGGCCAGGGGTCAGCCATGATGCCCGGACCAAGGTGGACCACACCCCCCTCCACAGGGCTGCTCCACATGACTGCTCCAGCAGCCTCCCTCTACATGGCTGCTCCAGCAGGCATCGTAGAGGTCCTGCTCCAGGTCCTGCTCCAGGCTGCTCCACAGCCTCCCTCTCTATGGCTGCTCCAGCAGGGACAGGCATCGTAGAGGTCCTGCTCCAGGTACAGCCTCCCTCTACATGGCTGCTCCAGCAGGGACAGGCATCGCCTCCTCCACAGGCCTGCTCCAGACAGGCATCGTCCTGCTCCAGGTACAGCCTCCCTCTACATGGCTGCTCCAGCAGGGACAGGCATCGTAGAGGTCCTGCTCCAGGTACAGCCTCCCTCTACATGGCTGCTCCAGCAGGGACAGGCATCGTAGAGGTCCTGGCTCCAGGTACAGCCTCCTCCACAGGGCTGCTCCAGCAGGGACAGGCATGGCTGCTCCAGAGGTCCTGCTCCAGGTACAGCCTCCTCCACAGGGCTGCTCCAGCAGGGACAGGCATCGTAGAGGCCCTGCTCCAGGTACAGTCTCCTCTACATGGCTGCTCCAGCAGGGACAGGCATCGTAGAGGTCCTGCTCCAGGTACAGCCTCCCTCCACAGGGCTGCTCCAGCAGGGACAGGCATCGTAGAGGTCCTGCTCCAGGTACAGCCTCCTCCACAGGGCTGCTCCAGCAGGGACAGGCATCATAGAGGTCCTGCTCCAGGTACAGCCTCCCTCTACATGGCTGCTCCAGCAGGGACAGGCATCGTAGAGGTCCTGCCCCCATGGCTGCAAACTTTTTAAAGCCCTTACCCCTTCAAACATTCAACTTCCAGCTGCGTAGCCCCTCTAGCATCAGGATCAGCGCACTCTCAAATGTTGTTTTTTTGCCATCATGTTAAGCCTGCCACACACACACACTATACGATACATTAATTAAACATAAGGCTCATGGGAATTGACAAAGAGCTCATAGGAGCAGGGCACAAATAATAATAATCAATAATGTTGCTCTTTTTTTTACCATTTTACATATAAAACCTAATTTGTTCATCGAAAATGTGAATAACTCACCACAGGTTAATAAGGTTGTGCTTGAAGGATGCACATAACTCTGCAATGTTGGGTTCTATTGGAGAATCTGTCTTAAATAATTTCACACACAGTCTGTGCCCGTATTTAGTTTCACGCGAGAGAGCAGAGAATCCACTTTCACATAGGTACGTGGTTGCTAAGGGCATCAGTATCTTAACAGCGCGATTTGCGAAAGCAGGATACATCATACAATGATGGAAAGGACTGTGCGTTGTCTCGCACATTGGATATAGTTGCGGAGTGTCCCCTGTAATCCTAGACTCAGATCATTCAGGCGGGAAAAAAACAACTCCTAGATAGGCCCGTCGTGTGAGAAACTCGTCATCGTGCAGTAACGGTGAATGTGATTGGATGTTAATGATTTGACAAGACTACCTGTATTTGACATTGTGTTGTTAGTTCGCTGAACACGAGATGGTTTCATTTGATTTTGGGCAGTGAAACGAGGCTACTCATGGGAGAAAAATACCTCACCCAAATGCATAGAGCCCCGTTGGAAAATATAAAAGGGACTGTTTGAAAATGTGAAGATTTTTTATTTAAAAAAAAAATCTGAATCACATTTTTATTTGGCATTACGTAACAACATAGTAGCTTATAATGCTCTTAATTAATATATATGTTTAATTTTACATATGAAAAAATGTCAGAAATTATTCACAAAATAAAAACGTTGTTTAATTCATTCATAAAACAACATGATGTTCAAAAATGAATTGATGCTGTTATGAAGAAAGGACTGTGAGATTCACGATTCAGATTGACCGGGACGACTTTGATGTCTGTCTAAAACTCCCGGCTCTGTTCAGACCTCCATTACAGAAGATCAGTGGTCATTCTACCATTACAGCCCCATTCCCCTGTGATCTCCTGCCATCAGCAACAGTCATCCACTGTCACAGGGCCACCGAGCTAATGCCATTAATAACTGCTGTTGCAGGGCCACCGAGCTAATGCTGTTATTAACTACACACTCATCCACTGTCATAGGGAACACGTTCATAATGCCACCCTTTTCCCTATATAGTGCACTACTTTTTAACCAGGACCCATAGGGTAGAATAGTAGAAAGACTGATCTCTAATAGGGCCCTGCGCAAAAGTAGTGTACTTTTTAGGGAATAGGGTGCCATTTGGGACATGCCCAGGGACTGTAGGGAACAGGGAGCACAGGACAATGGCCCCATTGATCTCTGCTCTGCTGTAGCATGTAGCATGGGATCCGCTGACGTCAATGACGAGGCCTGCTGTACAGGGGACATTCTTTACTGCATAATGAATGTCCCAACCGTCTGGGACAGTAATGCTATATGTTGATGTTTTTGTTGTTGTTAATTGTTTATATTGATAAATGAATGAATGAGTGAGTGAGAAGACTTCTGCTCCTTCGTTCGAACAATTGATTGATTCATTGAGATCAATTGATCAAGTTTGATTCATTCGATTGATCGAGATCAATTTGATGGATCAATAGATTGACTGACATCCCCCCCTCCCCTCCCCTCCCTGCTATCTCTCTCTTCTGTGTTCCAGCACAGGGCTGATGTGAATACTACAGACATGCTGAAGATCTCTCCGCTGGGCTGTGCAGCACGGGGCTGATGTGAATACTACAGACATGCTGAAGATCTCTCCGCTGGGCTGTGCAGCACGGTGCTGATGTGAATACTACAGACATGCTGAAGATCTCTCCGCTGGGCTGTGCAGCACAGGGCTGATGTGAATACTACAGACATGCTGAAGATCTCTCCGCTGGGCTGTGCAGCACGGGCTGATGTGAATACTACAGACATGCTGAAGATCTCTCCGCTGGGCTGTGCAGCACAGCGACAGAGAGGTGGTGGATCTGCTGATCCAGTGAACATCCAGCAAGTTCTGTGAACTCGCCCTCGACAACGTCGACGACCAGCTGGCTGAGATCCTACAGGTTCAGAGTACTGGATGTGTTAACAAAGCGGTGGTGGTCCATTCCATTACAATTCCATTACAATTCTATTACAATACCATTACAATTCCATTACAATTCCATTACAATACCATTACAATTCCATTACAATTCCATTACAATTCCATTACAATTCGTTAAAGGAAGTAAACTGAGGTGCGGCAGGGTAGTCTAGTGGTTAGAGCGTTGGACTAGGGTTCGACGTGTTGGGTTACAGGGTTGATGTGTTGGGTAACAGGGTTCAAATCCCCAAGCTGACAAGGTACAAATCTGTCGTTCTGCCCCTGAACAGGCAGTTAACCCGCCATCATTGAAAATAAGAATTTGTTCTTAACTGACTTGCCTAGTTAAATAAAGGTAAAAAATAAAATATTCAAACTATCTCAATGACGATAATCATTTTCCGGATGGGTGTAGACTTGAGAGAGGCATTTTGTGTTATGACGATGTAAAGTTTATTTATTTTTTAAAGGGGGTATCACTTTGACCTGAAATGATACTTACAGAATGCCCCTTTAATCCATAACCTTCTGAAATATGTCTTCCTGCCTTTTAAATACTAATCTGTACCCTGTTTGCTGTGTATATTTGCACTAATGGATTGGTTTCTGTCCCGTGAGAAATGAACGAGAGGAAGTGTGTATTTCACAGTGTTTAAATGTCAGAGGATGAGAATGATGTGAACAGTGCAGCTGGTGCCTGGGCTTGTGGCAGGGTTATACATATGGACGGTGTCTCAAATGGCACCCTATTCCCTATATAGTGCACTACTTTTGACCAGGGTCAGTAAGGACTCTGGCACCCTATTCCCTATATAGTGCACTACTTTTGACCAGAGCCCATAGGGAATAGGGAGCCAATTAGAACGGGCCCATGGTATCCTCAGCCAGTGAAATAGACATGTGTGATTAAGACCTTTGATTCAGTGTTTGGTCTCCATTCTGTAATGTTTCACCTTGTTTGTTTTGAAACCATCATACAACTCAAACATCACAGATGTGAGCGAAACCAAACCAACGTCAATACATTCAGCTAGTCGGACAGGAAACCAACGTCAATACATTCAGCTAGTCAGACAGGAAACCAACGTCAATACATTCAGCTAGTCAGACAGGAAACCAACGTCAATACATTCAGCTAGTTAGACAGGAAACCAACGTCAATACATTTAGCTAGTCGGACAGGAAACCAGCTACGTCAATACATTCAGCTAGTTAGACAGGAAACCAACGTCAATACATTCAGCTAGTTAGACAGGAAACCAACGTCAATACATTCAGCTAGTCAGACAGGAAACCAACGTCAATACATTCAGTTAGTCAGACAGGAAACCAACGTCAATACATTCAGCTAGTCAGACAGGAAACCAACGTCAATACATTCAGCTAGTCAGACAGGAAACCAACGTCAATACATTCAGCAAGTTAGACAGGAAACCATCGTCAATACATTCAGCTAGTCAGACAGGAAACCAACGTCAATACATTCAGCTAGTCAGACAGGAAACCAACGTCAATACATTCAGCTAGTCAGACAGGAAACCAACGTCAATACATTCAGCTAGTTAGACAGGAAACCAACGTCAATACATTCAGCTAGTCAGACAGGAAACCAACGTCAATACATTCAGCTAGTTAGACAGGAAACCAACGTCAATACATTCAGCTAGTCAGACAGGAAACCAACGTCAATACATTCAGCTAGTCAGACAGGAAACCAACGTCAATACATTCAGCTAGTCAGACAGGAAACCAACGTCAATACATTCAGCTAGTCAGACAGGAAACCAACGTCAATACATTCAGCTAGTCAGACAGGAAACCAACGTCAATACATTCAGCTAGTCAGACAGGAAACCAACGTCAATACATTCAGCTAGTCAGACAGGAAACCAACGTCAATACATTCAGCTAGTTAGACAGGAAACCAACGTCAATACATTCAGGAAGTTAGACAGGAAACCAACGTCAATACATTCAGCTAGTCAGACAGGAAACCAACGTCAATACATTCAGCTAGTTAGACAGGAAACCAACGTCAATACATTCAGCTAGTTAGACAGGAAACCAACGTCAATACATTCAGCTAGTCAGACAGGAAACCAACGTCAATACATTCAGCTAGTTAGACAGGAAACCAACGTCAATACATTCAGCTAGTCAGACAGGAAATGGAACAATGTACTTTCACAGAATAGGTTTTGTGTGTGTGTGTGTGTGTGTGTGTGTGTGTGTGTGTGTGTGTGTGTGTGTGTGTGTGTGTGTGTGTGCGTGTATGTATTGTGCGGCGTGTGTGTGTGTGTGTATCGTGCGTGTTTGTGTTTGTGTTTGTGTGTGTATTGTGTGTGTGTGTGTGTGTGTGTGTGTGTGTGTGTGTGTGTGTGTGTGTGTGTGTGTGTGTATCGTGCGCGTGTTTGTGTGTATGTGTGTGTGTGAATGTATCGTGCGCGTGTTTGTGTGTGCGTGTATGTATCGTGCGTGCGTGTGTGTGTGTGTGTGTGTGTGTGTGTGTATCGTGCGCGTGTTTGTGTGTGTGTGTGTGTGTGTGTGTGTGTATCGTGCGCGTGTTTGTGTGTGTGTGTGTGTGTGTGTGTGTGTGTGTGCGTGTATGTGTGTGTGTGTGTATGTATCGTGCGTGTATGTATCGTGTGTGTATGTATCGTGTGTGTGTGTGTGTGTATATGTATCTACAGGGACGTCTGGTGGACCTGATGACTGTTATTATTCCAGTCTGTCATTGACCTCCACATTGTGATCTGAGAACTCCACTTCTTACCAATGTTACACCTGTAAACCATTCTGATGCAGTGGTAACGTCTGTCATTCTCTGTGTTTTATACTGTTTAGTTTGTGGTCCTTCTGTAGCTCAGTTGGTAGAGCATGGCGCTTGTAACGCCAGGGTAGTGGGTTCGATTCCCGGGACCACCCATACGTAGAATGTATGCACACATGACTATAAGTTGCTTTGGATAAAAGCGTCTGCTAAATGGCATATATAGTTTCTTCTTGTTTTAATGTTGGCAATTATTGTTTATTTAAGGTTTGTATTTCCAACTCAGAATGACCTTACGTTATCTTGATGCCTTCTGTGTTGAATCAGAACAATGGGTATTTTAGCATGGAATATGTTCTCACAAAAGGTGATGGCGTGGGGCTTTTCGTTGTGTGGCTATCATGCTATTGTAAACATGATCAATGTGAGCTCTTCCCTGAGTCTCTCGCCCACAGACAGACACACGTTGGGAGAAGAGAGGTGGGGCGTTCCACCAATTAGTTTTGAGATGTGGAACTATTGATTTCCCCTCATTTTAACATTCTGTCAAAACAATGTTAAACTGAATAAAAAACAATGTTTCCCATCTCAAGTGGTTGAATAAAAAAAACGACTATAGTAAGTAACTATTAAGTGCCAAGTAAAGTAACAGGGATCTCAGCCAACATGTAATCTTAAATCAGCCATGAATCACATTTTGACAAGGGAAATGGAAGCTTGTTGTTGTGTGGAACAGGGAGGGGCAATTGAATGCAAGCTTCACCAAAAGAAATGACAATAATTGTTAAAACATTTCTAGCCTGTCTAGTTATGAGTTGACGTGTTGGGTAACAGAGTTGACGTGTTGGGTAACAGAGTTGACGTGTTGGGTAACAGAGTTGACGTGTTGGGTAACAGAGTTGACGTGTTGGGTTATAGAGTTGACGTGTTGGGTAACAGAGTTGACGTGTTGGGTAACAGAGTTGACGTGTTGGGTAACAGAGTTGACCTGTTGGGTAACAGAGTTGACGTGTTGGGTAACAGAGTTGACGTGTTGGGTAACAGAGTTGACGAACAGCGTGTTGGGTAACAGAGTTGACGTGTTGGGTAACAGAGTGTTGGGTAACAGACGTGTTGGGTAACAGAGTTGACGTGTTGGGTAACAGGGTAACAGGGTTGACGTGTTGGGTAACAGAGTCAGAGTTGGCGTGTTGGGTAACAGGGTTGACGTGTTGGGTAACAGAGTTGGCGTGTTGGGTAACAGAGTTGACGTGTTGGGTAACAGAGTTGATGTGTTGGGTAACAGAGTTGACGTGTTGGGTAACAGGGTTGATGTGTTGGGTAACAGAGTTGACGTGTTGGGTAACAGGGTTGACGTGTTGGGTAACAGAGTCGACGTGTTGGGTAACAGAGTTGACGTGTTGGGTAACAGAGTTGACGTGTTGGGTAACAGGTTGACGTGTTGGTGTTGGGTAACAGAGTGTTGAACGTGTTTGGGTAACAGAGTTGACGTGTTGTGTTGGGTAACAGAGTTGACGTGTTGGGTAACAGAGTTGACGTGTTGGGTAACAGAGTTGACGTGTTGGGTAACAGAGTTGACGTGTTGGGTAACAGAGTTGACAGTGTTGGGTAACAGAGTTGACGTGTTGGGTAACAGAGTTGACGTGTTGGGTAACAGAGTTGTTGGGTAACAGAGTTGGCGTGTTGGGTACGTGTTGGGTAACAGAGTTGACGTGTTGGGTAACAGAGTCGACGTGTTGGGTAACAGAGTTGTTGGGTAACAGGGTGACGTGTTGTGTAACAGAGTGGGTGTAACAGAGTCAGAGTTGACGTGTTGGGTAACAGAGTCGACGTGTTGGGTAACAGAGTTGACGTGTTGGGTAACAGAGTTGACGTGTTGGGTAACAGAGTCGACGTGTTGGGTAACAGAGGTTGACGTGTTGGGTAACAGAGTCAGACGTGTTGGGTAACAGGGTTGACGTGTTGGGTAACAGAGTCGACGTGTTGGGTAACAGAGTTGAACGTGTTGTGTTGGGTAACAGAGTCGACGTGTTGGGTAACAGAGTCGACGTGTTGGGTAACAGAGTTGACGTGTTGTGTTGGGTAACAGAGTTGACGTGTTGGGTAACAGAGTTGACGTGTTGGGTAACAGAGTTGACGTGTTGGGTAACAGAGTTGACGTGTTGGGTAACAGAGTTGACGTGTTGGGTAACAGAGTTGACGTGTTGGGTAACAGAGTTGACGTGTTGGGTAACAGAGTTGGGTACGTGTTGGGTAACAGAGTTGATGTGTTAACAGAGTTGACGTGTTGGGTAACAGAGTTGACGTGTTGGGTAACAGAGTTGACGTGTTGGGTAACAGAGTTGGGTAACGTGTTGGGTAACAGAGTTGACGTGTTGGGTAACAGAGTCGACGTGTTGGGTAACAGAGTTGACGTGTTGGGTAACAGAGTTGATGTTGGGTAACAGAGTCGACGTGTTGGGTAACAGAGTTGAACGTGTTGGCGTGTTGGGTAACAGAGTGTTGGGTAACAGAGTTGACGTGTTGGGTAACAGAGTTGATGTGTTGGGTAACAGAGGAGTGTTGGGTAACAGTGTTGGGTAACAGAGTTGACGTGTTGGGTAACAGAGTTGACGTGTTGGGTAACAGAGTTGACGTGTTGGGTAACAGGGAGTCACACAGAACGTGTTGGGTCACATCGATTGTGTTGTGGATAACAAGTCAGAACGTGTTGGGTAACAGTTGACGTTGGATAACAGGGAGTGCTGGGTACAGCCCACTGGGTAACAGAGTTGATTTCGTGTTGGGTAACAGGGAGTCACAGTTGGGTTCAACTTCAGTTTTGTAAATGAGGATGGCCAAAAGCACTCACCTCATTTTTGTGATTTGACTATTAGATTTCTATTTACAGTGAAAAATAATAGTTTCATCACATTAAATGAATAACTGGGAGTCAAAATGAGGGACCTTTTTTTAACTGGGAGTCACAGCTTTCTTAAAGAACCTCATTTCTGTGGGAGTCAAATCGGTACACATTAACTAGGGCTTTACTATGATGGTGACAACTTTGAGAAATGTTGGAGTTAGGTTTTGAAAATCTTCATGAAAGTCACAGCCCACTGGGTTCAGAACCTCATTTCAATGTGGATAACTGGGAGTCACAGCCCACTGGGTACAGAACCTCATTTCAATGTGGATCAAGCCCACTGGGTAGAACCTCATTTCAATGTGGATAACTGGGAGTCATAGCCCACTGGGTACAGAACCTCATTTCAATGTGGATAACTGGGAGTCACAGCCCACTGGGTACAGAACCTCATTTCAATGTGGATAACTGGGAGTCACAGAACCATTTCACTGGGTCACAGAACCTCATTTCAATGTGGATAACTGGGAGTCACAGCCCACTGGGTAGTCATTTCAATGTGGATACTGGGTCACAGAACCTCATTTCAATGTGGATAACTGGGAGTCACAGCCCACTGGGTACAGAACCTCATTTCAATGTGGATAACTGGGAACCTCATTTCAATGTGGATAACTGGGAGTCACACCCACTGGGTTCAGAACCTCATTTCAATGTGGATAACTGGGAGTCACAGCCCACTGGGTACAGAACCTCATTTCAATGTGGATAACTGGGAGTCAAGCCCACTGGGAGAACCTCATTTCAATGTGGATAACTGGGAGTCACAGAACCTCATTTCAATGTGGATAACTGGGAGTCACAGCCCACTGGGTACAGAACCTCATTTCAATGTAACTGGATAACTGGGAGAACCTCAATGTGGATAACTGGGAGCCCACTGGGTTCAGAACCTCATTTCAATGTGGATAACTGGGAGTCACAGCCCACTGGGTACAGAACCTCATTTCAATGTGGATAACTGGGAGTCACAGCCCACTGGGTTCACAGAACCTCATTTCAAATGTGGATAACTGGGAGTCACAGCCCACTGGGTACAGAACCTCATTTCAATGTGGATAACAGAACCTCATTTCAATGTGGATAACTGGGAGTCACAGCCCACTGGGTGTGGATAACTGGGAGTCACAGCCCACTGGGTTCATTTCAATGTGGATAACTGGGAGTCACAGCCCACTGGGTACAGAACCTCATTTCAATGTGGATAACTGGGAGTCACAGCCCACTGGGTTCAGAACCTCATTTCAATGTGGATAACTGGGAGTCACAGCCCACTGGGTACAGAACCTCATTTCAATGTGTGGATAACTGGGAGTCACAGCCCACTGGGTATCATTTCAATGTGGATAACTGGGAGTCACAGCCCACTGGGTACAGAACCTCATTTCAATGTGGATAACTGGGAGTCACAGCCCAAGAACCTCATTTCAATGTGGATAACTGGGAGTCACAGCCCACTGGGTACAGAACCTCATTTCAATGTGGATAACTGGGAGTCACAGCCCACTGGGTACAGAACCTCATTTCAATGTGGATAACTGGGAGTCACAGCCCACTGGGTACAGAACCTCATTTCAATGTGGATAACTGGGAGTCATTTCAATGTGGATAACTGGGAGCCAACTGGGTACAGAACCTCATTTCAATGTGGATACCTCATTTCAATGTGTCATAACTGGGAGTCACAGCCCACTGGGTACAGAACCTCATTTCAATGTGGATAACTGGGAGTCACAGCCCACTGGGTACAGAACCTCATTTCAATGTGGATAACTGGGAGTCACAGCCCACTGGGTACAGAACCTCATTTCAATGTGGATAACTGGGGAAATATTTGGTTGAGACGTTGATAAATGAGATTATAACTTATATTCACCTACTCAAAAAGACAGACAAAAAGTTAGTTGAATTTCCAATGTACTATCACCATGCTTTCAACCATCTAAAAACAAACCCAATTCCAATGGAAAAACAATGTCTGATTTTTAAAAATGTAGTTGTCACCCAAATGTCTATCACTGCACTTTCAACCATCTAAAAGCACAGCAAAGTTCAAATGGGAACACAATGTCAAATATTTTGTTTACACAGGAGGACCTACGTTTCCATCTTCATTTTGTACATTAAAAGGCAATCAGAGTAACTGCACAGCCGATGCTTTCCAAAGTACCAATGGAGTTGGGATGCTCTTCAAAATACTGCCGTCTTTTCTGTTCTAAGGACCAAATGATTCATTCTGTATTTTTTAGATGGATGGATACATTCTCAATGGTCATTTGAAATTACACATAGATGAGGGAAATGGAGAAATAGAGATTATGTCATAAGAGTTATTCCATCTCATTCATCTGTCAATGGGAGGTTTACCGTAAGGTGGACGGAGATTTTTTCTTTAATGAGTCCGATGTAGAGGACTACTTTCCAGAGACCAGAGCTGCCCAGTAACGCGAACCTACCAGACGAGCAAAATGCCTTTGTCGTGGAAATTCTTACACAGGGACACTCAAACAGGGACACAGAGACACAGGGATACAGGGACACTCAAACAGACAAGTTATAGTTGCATGATTTTGCATAATTAATTCATCATTGTTTCATGACATGTGACAGACCAACACCTCACGAGGCTTCTTTCTCTCTGAGCTGAAACCTTGAAACTGAGATATCTTTCGTTTGTTCTCAAAACACGGTTGTTCGTTTTCAAGACACGTTCTGGGCGTACTGCCAAATTGCAGCTACTGTGATTTGTACAGTCAGCCACTTGCATGAACACAGAAATTGCTTTATAGAACAGCACATGAATAGAACACAGAAATTGCTTTATAGAACAGCACATGAATAGAACACAGAAATTGAATGAAGGGTTCACTGAGTAAGACATCCTGTATATGATAACATCTGTATATGATAACATCTGTATATGATAACATCTGCTGGTTCACTGAGTAAGACATCCTAGACCTGGTTGTGTTCCAGATGGAGCCCTATCTCCTTTACAGGGCACTACTTTTGACCAGGGCCTATAGGGCTATATAGGGTGCAGGGGGCCATTTGGGATGCATCTCTATGCCTACATCAGTCAGAGATACTGGAAAACACAAGCCACATCCGCTGTGATATGTGATTGGAGGCATTTGACCGTGATTCCATGAAGTAGCGTTCTGTTCTGTTAAATCACGTCACAACAGGTTTCTTTACCTCGTTGACATTATTCTCTTCAAACAACATCAGTGTGTCATGTTCGTTTATTTAGTTCACAGAGGGAAAATGAGGAGTGAACGAAAGTTTATTTTACTTTCAACACTGCTTTGTGTGTGTGTGTGTCTGTGTGTGTGTGTGCGTGCGTGCGTGAGTGTGTGTGTGAGTGTGTCTGGGTGTGTGTGTCTGTGGATGTGTGTGTCTGTGTGTGTGTGTGAGTGTGTGTGTGGGTGTGTGTGTGTGTGTGTGTGTGTGTGTGTGTGTCTGTGTGTGTGTGTGTGTGTGTGTGTGTGTGTGTGTGTGTCTGTGTGTGTGTGTGTGTGTGTGTGTGTGTGTGTGTGTGTGTCTGTGTCTGTGTGTGTGTGTGACCGTCACATTTACCTATTCATCCCAGACAGATAGACCCATGAAGGGGAGAGTGGGAGTGCACTGCACCAGGGCACGTGGAGAGAGGACATCTATTGTGAAATGAGATGCAGCCCTTGATGTTTATTTAACTGTAGGTGGGAAGGTAGAGAGACGAGCATTAGTTTCTATGTCAGTCTACGTCAGTACCTTTAGGGCGGTCTCCATCGGTGGCCCTGTATATATATATATATATATATATATGTCTGTACCTCTGTCTCTTAACTAAACAACACCAGCAGAGAGAAACACTGATCTAACACACTACTGTACACCTCTCAGCTGACAACTCTATTGTTACAACGATGCAGGCAGAGGAATACAATCGTAGAGGTGAGCTGGGCTTCTTCTCTATATAGTGCTGAGTAAAGCTACAACCACGTATTTAGATTGGAGGTAGTTATTGTAAGTATTTTAGGTAGTTATTGTAAATATTTTAGGTAGTTATTGTAGGTAGTTATTGTAAGTATTTTAGGTAGTTATTGTAGGTAGTTATTTTAGGTAGTTATTGTAAGTATTTTAGGTAGTTATTGTAGGTAGTTATTTTAGGTAGTTATTTTAGGTAGTTATTGTAGGTAGGTATTTTAGGTAGGTATTTTAGGTAGGTATTGTAGGTAGTTATTGTAGGTAGTTATTGTAGGTAGGTAGTTTAGGTAGTTATTGTAGGTAGTTATTGTAGGTAGGTATTGTAAGTATTTTAGGTAGTTATTTTAGGTAGTTATTGTAGGTAGTTATTGTAAGTATTTTAGGTAGTTATTTTAGGTAGTTATTGTAGGTACTTATTGTAGGTACCGGTAGGTATTTTTGGTAGGTATTGTAGGTAATTATTGTAGGTATTTATTTTAGGTAGGTATTTTAGGTAGTTATTTTAGGTAGTTATTGTAGGCAGGTAGATGGTTGGTGTTGTAGGTAGATTGATGGTTGGTGTTGTAGGTAGATAGATGGTTGGTATTGTAGGTAGATTGATGGTTGGTAGGTAGATAGATGGTTGGTATTGTAGGTAGATAGATGGTTGGTATTGTAGGTAGATTGATGGTTGGTGTTGTAGGTAGATTGATGGTTGGTATTGTAAGATATTGGGTAGATTGATGGTTGGTATTGTAGGTAGATAGATGGTTGGTATTGTAGGTAGATAGATGGTTGGTATTGTAGGTAGATTGATGGTTGGTATTGTAGGTAGATTGATGGTTGGTGTTGTAGGTAGATTGTTGGTATTGTAGGTAGATTGATGGTTGGTATTGTAGGTAGATTGATGGTTGGTATTGTAGGCAGGTAGATGGGGACAATAAAAGGCCACTCTAAAATATGCCGTTTTGTCATACTGTACAACGCAATGCCACAGATGTGTCAGGTTTTGAGGGAGCGTGCAAATGACATGCAGACTACAGGAATGTCCACCAGAGCGGTTGCCAGAGAATTGAATGTTCATTTCTCTACCATAAGCCGCCTCCAACAATGTTTTAGAGAATTTCGGCAGTACGTCCAATCGGCCTCGTTAACCACGCCAGCCCAGGACCTCCACATCCGGCTTCTTCACCTGTAGGATCGTCTGAGACCAGCCACCCAGACAGCTGATGAAACTGTCATAAAGCTCTTTTGTGGGAGAAAAAATATTCTGATTGGCTGGGCCTGGTTTCCCAGTAGATGGACCTGGCTCCCAAATGGGTGGGCCTATGTCTCCCTGGTCCAGCCATGGCTGCGCCCCTGTCATGTGAAATCCATAGATTAGGGCCTAATGAATTTATTTAAATGAACTGATTTCCTTTGGGGAAAAAAAGTCCTTATATGAACTGTAACTCAACTGTAAAATCATTGACATTTTTTTGCATGTTGCGTTTATATATTTGCTCAGTATAATATGCTATCTCATATTGTGTAATCTGTCTGTTGTTTTGTTATACCCTGAAGAAGACCAAAACACAGTGATTTTAATCCTCTTACATCTATTTCTATAGATCTCAAAGAGTGGTTGAACATTGTTTGTGATTGATATCCTATATAATGTAATATGCTATCTAATATTGTGTAATCTGACTGTTGTGTGTTGTCCGTCGTCCAGGTAAAGAGATGGTGGATTACATCACTAGGTACCTGACCACCATCAGAGAGAGGAAGGTGACCCCAGGCCCAGAGGTGAAGCCTGGCTATATGAAAGAGCTGCTGCCAGACAGCGCCCCCACTGACCCGGAGGACTGGGACTGTATCTTCAGGGACATAGAGAAGGTCATCATGCCTGGGGTACGTTATGTTCACACATTATATACTCAGCAAAAAAAGAAACGTGCCTTTTTCAGGACCCTGTCTTTCAAAGAGAATTCGTAAAAATCTAAATAACTTCACAGATCTTCATTGTAAAGGGTTTAAACATTGTTTCCCATGTTTGTTCAATGAACCATAAACAATTAATGAACATGCTCCTGTCGAACGGTTGTTAAGACACTAACAGCTTACAGACGGTAGGCAATTAATGTCACAGTTATGAAAACTTAAGACACTAAAGAGGCCTTTCTACTGACTCTGTAAAACACCAAAAGAATGATGCCCAGGGTCCCTGCTCATCTGCGTGAACATGCCTTAGGCATGCATCAAGGATGCATGAGGACTGCAGATGTGGCCAGGGCAATAAATTGCATTGTTCGTACTGTGAGACGCCGAAGACAGTGCTACAGGGAGACAGGACGGACAGCTGATTGTACAGGATCGGTACATCCGAACATCACACCTGCGGGACAGGTACAGGATGGCAACAACAACTGCCCAAGTTACACCAGGAACGCACAATCCCTCCGTCAGTGCTCAGACTGTTCGCAATAGGCTGAGAGAGGCTGGACTGAGGGCATGTAGGCCTGTTGTAAGGCAGGTCCTCACCAGACATCACCGGCAACCACGTCGCCTTTGGCGGTGGAGGGTCCGTCGTGGTCTGGGGCGGTGTGTCACAGAATCATCGGACTGAGCTTGTTGTCATTTCAGGAAATCTCAACGCTGTGCGTTACAGGGAAGACATCCTCCTCCCTCATGTGGTACCCTTCCTGCAGGCTCATCCTGACATGATCCTCCAGCATGACAATGCCACCAGCCATACTGATCGTTCTGTACATGATTTCCTGCAAGACAGGAATGTCAGTGTTCTGCCATGGCCAGTGAAGAGCCCAGATCTCAATCCCATTGAGCACGTCTGGGACCTGTTGGATCGGAGGGTGAGGGCTAGGGCCATTCCCCCCCAGAAATGTCCGGGAACTTGCAGGTGCCTTGGTGGAAGAGTGGGGTACAGTCTCACAGCAGGAACTGGCAAATCTGGTGCAGTCCATGAGGAGATGCACTGCAGTACTTAATGCAGCTGGTGGCCACATCAGATACTGACTGTTACTTTTGATTTTGACCCCCCTTTTTCATGGACACATTATTCAATTTCTGTTAGTCACATGTCTGTGGAACTTGTTCAGTTTATGTCTCAGTTGTTGATTCTTGTTATGTTCATACAAATATATACTCATGTTAAGTTTGCTGAAAATAAACACAGTTGACAGTGACAGGACGTTTCTTTTCTTGCCGAGTGACTATGAGACGTTACCAGGACCATTGTGGATCAAACATCGATTGTTCACTGTAAGGATATTCTGTCCCCCAAAGTATCTTTCTGGCACTAATGATGGAGTGTGTGTGTCTGTGTGTGTGTGTGTGTGTGTGTGTGTGTGTGTGTGTGTGTGTGTGTGTGTGTGTGTGTGTGTGTGTGTGTGTGTGTGTGTGTGTGTGTGTGTGTGTGTGTGTGTGTGTGTGTGTGTGTGTGTGTGTGTCTGTGTCTGTGTCTGTGTGTGTGTGTGTGTGTGTGTGTGTGTGTGTGTGTGTGTGTGTGTGTGTGTGTGTGTCTGTGTGTGTGTGTGTGTGTGTGTGTGTGTGTGTGTGTGTGTCTGTGTCTGTGTGTGTGTGTGTCTGTGTCTGTGTCTGTGTCTGTGTCTGTGTGTGTGTGTGTGTGTGTGTGTGTGTGTGTGTGTGTGTGTGTGTGTGTGTGTCTGTGTCTGTGTGTGTGTGTGTCTGTGTGTGTGTGTGTGTGTGTCTGTGTGTGTGTGTGTGTGTGTGTGTGTGTGTGTGTGTGTCTGTGTGTGTGTGTGTGTGTGTGTGTGTGTGTGTGTGTGTGTGTCTCTGTGTCAGGTGGTCCACTGGCAGAGCCCCTACATGCATGCGTACTATCCAGCCCTGACCTCCTGGCCCTCCATGTTAGGAGACATGTTGGCTGACGCCATCAACAACATCGGATTCACCTGGGTAACTATATATCACCACGTCAAACTTGACTTACACTTAGTGTGGAACTACACTAAATTAACTCACTTAATTCAACTTTTGGTTTAAAGACTCGAATATCATGTTTGTTTAAAAAAATATATATTTCCTGGCAAAACATTAACTGTGACATCAAGTTTGTGAGTTTTTTAAAATCTATTAAGCTACTTAGGATACAATCATCTGCTACAGGAAACCCCTGCAGGAAATAATGACTATTTATGATAGAATAACTTGAATGAAATCCTAGAGTAGTGTGATGTTATAATTATAATGACTATTTATGATAGAATAACATGAATGAAATCCTAGAGTAGTGTGATATTATAATTATAATGATTATTTATGATAGAATAACATGAATGAAATCCTAGAGTAGTGTGATATTATAATTATAATGACTATTTATGATAGAATAACATGAATGAAATCCTATAGTAGTGTGATATTATAATTATAATGACTATTTATGATAGAATAACTTGAATGAAATCCTAGAGTAGTGTGATATTATAATTATAATGACTATTTATGATAGAATAACATGAATGAAATCCTAGAGTAGTGTGATATTATAATTATAATGACTATTTATGATAGAATAACATGAATGAAATCCTAGAGTAGTGTGATATTATAATTATAATGACTATTTATGATAGAATAACATGAATGAAATCCTAGAGTAGTGTGATATTATAATTATAATGACTATTTATGATAGAATAACATGAATGAAATCCTAGAGTAGTGTGATATTATAATTATAATGATTATTTATGATAGAATAACATGAATGAAATCCTAGAGTAGTGTGATATTATAATTATAATGACTATTTATGATAGAATAACATGAATGAAATCCTATAGTAGTGTGATATTATAATTATAATGACTATTTATGATAGAATAACTTGAATGAAATCCTAGAGTAGTGTGATATTATAATTATAATGACTATTTATGATAGAATAACATGAATGAAATCCTAGAGTAGTGTGATATTATAATTATAATGACTATTTATGATAGAATAACTTGAATGAAATCCTAGAGTAGTGTGATATTATAATTATAATGACTATTTATGATAGAATAACTTTAATGAAATCCTATAGTAGTGTGATATTATAATTATAATGACTATTTATGATAGAATAACATGAATGAAATCCTAGAGTAGTGTGATATTATAATTATAATGACTATTTATGATAGAATAACATGAATGAAATCCTAGAGTAGTGTGATATTATAATTATAATGACTATTTATGATAGAATAACTTGAATGAAATCCTATAGTAGTGTGATATTATAATTATAATGACTATTTATGATAGAATAACATGAATGAAATCCTATAGTAGTGTGATATTATAATTATAATGACTATTTATGATAGAATAACATGAATGAAATCCTATAGTAGTGTGATATTATAATTATAATGACTATTTATGATAGAATAACATGAATGAAATCCTAGAGTAGTGTGATATTATAATTATAATGACTATTTATGATAGAATAACTTGAATGAAATCCTAGAGTAGTGTGATATTATAATTATAATGACTATTTATGATAGAATAACTTGAATGAAATCCTAGAGTAGTGTGATATTATAATTATAATGACTATTTATGATAGAATAACATGAATGAAATCCTAGAGTAGTGTGATATTATAATTATAATGACTATTTATGATAGAATAACATGAATGAAATCCTAGAGTAGTGTGATATTATAATTATAATGACTATTTATGATAGAATAACTTGAATGAAATCCTAGAGTAGTGTGATATTATAATTATAATGACTATTTATGATAGAATAACATGAATGAAATCCTAGAGTAGTGTGATATTATAATTATAATGACTATTTATGATAGAATAACTTGAATGAAATCCTAGAGTAGTGTGATATTAGAATTATAATGACTATTTATGATAGAATAACATGAATGAAATCCTATTTATGATAGAGTAGTGTGATATTATAATTATAATGACTATTTATGATAGAATAACATGAATGAAATCCTAGAGTAGTGTGATATTATAATTATAATGACTATTTATGATAGAATAACTTGAATGAAATCCTAGAGTAGTGTGATATTATAATTATAATGACTATTTATGATAGAATAACATGAATGAAATCCTAGAGTAGTGTGATATTATAATTATAATGACTATTTATGATAGAATAACTTGAATGAAATCCTAGAGTAGTGTGATATTATAATTATAATGACTATTTATGATAGAATAACATGAATGAAATCCTAGAGTAGTGTGATATTATAATTATAATGACTATTTATGATAGAATAACATGAATGAAATCCTAGAGTAGTGTGATATTATAATTATAATGACTATTTATGATAGAATAACATGAATGAAATCCTAGAGTAGTGTGATATTATAATTATAATGACTATTTATGATAGAATAACATGAATGAAATCCTAGAGTAGTGTGATATTATAATTATAATGACTATTTATGATAGAATAACATGAATGAAATCCTAGAGTAGAATGTGATATTATAATTATAATGACTATTTATGATAGAATAACATGAATGAAATCCTATAGTAGTGTGATATTATAATTATAATGACTATTTATGATAGAATAACTGAATGAAATCCTACAGTAGTGTGATATTATAATTATAATGACCTTTATGATAGAATAACATGAATGAAATCCTACAGTAGTGTGATATTATAATTATAATGACTATTTATGATAGAATAACATGAATGAAATCCTAGAGTAGTGTGATATTATAATTATAATGACTATTTATGATAGAATAACAGAATGAAATCCTAGAGTAGTGTGATATTATAATTATAATGACTATTTATGATAGAATAACATGAATGAAATCCTAGAGAGTGTGATATTATAATTATAATGACCATTTATGATAGAATAACAGCAATGAAATACCTAGGTAGTGTAGATATTACCTGATTATAATGACTATTTATGATAGAATAACATGAATGAAATCCTAGAGTAGTGTGATATTATAATTATAATGACTATTTATGATAGAATAACATGAATGAAATCCTAGAGTAGTGTGATATTATAATTATAATGACTATTTATGATAGAATAACATGAATGAAATACTAGAGGTAGTGTGATATTATAATTATAATGACTATTTATGATAGAATAACAGAATGAAATCCTAGAGTAGTGATGATATTATAATTATAATGACTATTTATGATAGAATAACAGCAATGAAATACTAGCAGTAGTGTGATATTATAATTATAATGACTATTTATGATAGAATAACTTGAATGAAATCCTAGAGTAGTGTGATATTAGAATTATAATGACTATTTATGATAGAATAACATGAATGAAATCTACAGTAGTGTGATATTAGAATTATAATGACTATTTATGATAGAATAACATGAATGAAATCCTAGAGGAAATAGTGTGATATTATAATTATAATGACCATTTACCTGATAGAATAACATGAATGTACCAACCTAGACAGCACCAGTGTGATATTATAATTATAATGACCATATTTATTTATGATAGAATAACCAATGAAATCCTTAGAGTAGTACTATTTATGATAGAATAACAGCACCATGAAATACTGCAGGTAGGTGATATTATAATTATAATGACTATTTATGATAGAATAACAGAATGAAATCCTATAGTAGTGATATTATAATTATAATGACTATTTATGATAGAATAACTTGAATGAAATCCAGTAGTGTGATATTATAATTATAATGACTATTTATGATAGAATAACATGAATGAAATCCTACAGTAGTGTGATATTATAATTATAATGACTATTTATGATAGAATAACAGAATGAAATACTGCTAGGTAGTGTGATATTATAATTATAATGACTATTTATGATAGAATAACATGAATGAAATCCTATAGTAGTGCACCAGATATTATAATTATAATGATTATTTATGAGTACCAATAGACAGAACCAGAAATCCTATAGTAGTGTGATATTATAATTATAATGACAGCACCAGGGGAGGAATACTGCAGGTAGGATATGATTATTTATAGAATAACATGAATGAAATCCTATAGTAGTATATTATAATTGTAATGACTATTTATGATAGAATAACCAGGGGAGGAATTGTTGTGGATAGATTGACCATACCTGACCATCCACCTTACAGTACCAACCAGACAGCACCAGAGCTGGAGATGAATGATGGACTGGTTGTGTAGGATCTACCCTGACCTTCCATTCACCTTACAGTACCAACCAGACAGCACCAGGGAGGAATACTGCAGGTAGGATAGATACACCTGACCATACCTGACCATACTCACCTTACAGTACCAACCAGACAGCACCAGGGGAGGAATACTGCAGGTAGGATAGATACACCTGACCATACCTGACCATACTCACCTTACAGTACCAACCAGACAGCACCAGGGGAGGAATACTGCAGGTAGGATAGATACACCTGACCATACCTGACCATACTCACCTTACAGTACCAACCAGACAGCACCAGGGGAGGAATACTGCAGGTAGGATAGATACACCTGACCATACCTGACCATACTCACCTTACAGTACCAACCAGACAGCACCAGGGAGGAATACTGCAGGTAGGATAGATACACCTGACCATACCTGACCATACTCACCTTACAGTACCAACCAGACAGCACCAGGGGAGGAATACTGCAGGTAGGATAGATACACCTGACCATACCTGACCATACTCACCTTACAGTACCAACCAGACAGCACCAGGGGAGGAATACTGCAGGTAGGATAGATACACCTGACCATACCTGACCATACTCACCTTACAGTACCAACCAGACAGCACCAGGGGAGGAATACTGCAGGTAGGATAGATACACCTGACCATACCTGACCATACTCACCTTACAGTACCAACCAGACAGCACCAGGGGAGGAATACTGCAGGTAGGATAGATACACCTGACCATACCTGACCATACTCACCTTACAGTACCAACCAGACAGCACCAGGGGAGGAATACTGCAGGTAGGATAGATACACCTGACCATACCTGACCATACTCACCTTACAGTACCAACCAGACAGCACCAGGGGAGGAATACTGCAGGTAGGATAGATACACCTGACCATACCTGACCATACTCACCTTACAGTACCAACCAGACAGCACCAGGGGAGGAATACTGCAGGTAGGATAGATACACCTGACCATACCTGACCATACTCACCTTACAGTACCAACCAGACAGCACCAGGGGGGAATACTGCAGGTAGGATAGATACACCTGACCATACCTGACCATACTCACCTTACAGTACCAACCAGACAGCACCAGGGGAGGAATACTGCAGGTAGGATAGATACACCTGACCATACCTGACCATACTCACCTTACAGTACCAACCAGACAGCACCAGGGGAGGAATACTGCAGGTAGGATAGATACACCTGACCATACCTGACCATACTCACCTTACAGTACCAACCAGACAGCACCAGGGGAGGAATACTGCAGGTAGGATAGATACACCTGACCATACCTGACCATACTCACCTTACAGTACCAACCAGACAGCACCAGGGGAGGAATACTGCAGGTAGGATAGATACACCTGACCATACCTGACCATACTCACCTTACAGTACCAACCAGACAGCACCAGGGGAGGAATACTGCAGGTAGGATAGATACACCTGACCATACCTGACCATACTCACCTTACAGTACCAACCAGACAGCACCAGGGGAGGAATACTGCAGGTAGGATAGATACACCTGACCATACCTGACCATACTCACCTTACAGTACCAACCAGACAGCACCAGGGGAGGAATACTGCAGGTAGGATAGATACACCTGACCATACTCACCTTACAGTACCAACCAGACAGCACCAGGGGAGGAATACTGCAGGTAGGATAGATACACCTGACCATACCTGACCATACTCACCTTACAGTACCAACCAGACAGCACCAGGGGAGGAATACTGCAGGTAGGATAGATACACCTGACCATACCTGACCATACTCACCTTACAGTACCAACCAGACAGCACCAGGGGAGGAATACTGCAGGTAGGATAGATACACCTGACCATACCTGACCATACTCACCTTACAGTACCAACCAGACAGCACCAGGGGAGGAATACTGCAGGTAGGATAGATACACCTGACCATACCTGACCATACTCACCTTACAGTACCAACCAGACAGCACCAGGGGAGGAATACTGCAGGTAGGATAGATACACCTGACCATACCTGACCATACTCACCTTACAGTACCAACCAGACAGCACCAGGGGAGGAATACTGCAGGTAGGATAGATACACCTGACCACACCTGACCATACTCACCTTACAGTACCAACCAGACAGCACCAGGGGAGGAATACTGCAGGTAGGATAGATACACCTGACCATACCTGACCATACTCACCTTACAGTACACCCATACAGCACCAGGGGAGGAATAGGCAGGTAGACATGTACCTGACTGTCTACTGGAGAGAGACGTGTACTCTCACAGCACCACCTAGTGGTGAATGGGAATACCATTCTCTACACTCCTCTCAGAGAGCAGTAAATAAGAGCTCTCAGGTGTTTCAGTTCACTTTTCTCCCTCCCTCTTTGTCTCTCTCCCCTCCCTCCCTCCTCACTCCCCCTTCTTTCCCTTTCCCCTCCTTATTTGTCTCCCTCCCTCCCTCTTTGTCCCCCTCTCTCCTCTCTCTGTCCCCATCTCTCCCTCCCTCCTCTCTCCCCCTCCTCTCTCCCTCCATCCTCTCCCTTTCTCCTCTCTCTCCTTCCCTTCCCCCTCCCTCCCTCTGTCCCCATCCCTCTTTGTCTCCCTCCCTCCCTCCCTCCCTGTCCCCATCCCTCTTTGTCTCCCTCCCTCCCTCCCTGTCCCCATCCCTCTTTGTCTCCCTCCCTCCCTCCCTCCCTCCCTGTCCCCATCCCTCTTTGTCTCCCTCCCTCCCTGTCCCCATCCCTCTTTGTCTCCCTCCCTCCCTCTTTGTCTCCCTCCATCCCTCTTTGTCTCTCTCCCCTCTCCCTCCCTCCTCACTCCCCCTTCTTTCCCTTCCCCCTCCTTATTTGTCTCCCTCCCTCCCTCTTTGTCCCCCTCCCTCCCTCTGTCCCCATCCCTCTTTGTCTCCCTCCCTCCCTCCCTGTCCCCATCCCTCTCTCCCTCTTTGTCTCTCTCCCTTCTCTCTCCCTCCTTCCCCCTTCCTTCCTTTCCTCCCTCCCTCCCTCCCTCCCTCCCTCCCTCCCTCCCTTCCTTCCTTCCTTCCTTCCCTTCCTTCCTTCCTTCCTTCCTTCCTTCCTTCCTTCCCCTTCCTTCCTTCCTTCCTTCCTTCCCTCCCTTCCTTCCTTCCTTCCTCCCCCTCCCTCCCCCCTTCCTTCCTTCCCTCCCTTCCTTCCTTCCTCCCTCCCCCTTCCTTCCTTCCTTCCCTCCCCCTTCCTTCCCTCCCTTCCCCCCTTCCCCCCTCCCCCTCCCTCCCTCCCTCCCTTCCTTCCTTCCTTCCTCCCTCCCCCCTTCCTTCCTCCCCTCCTCCCTCCCCCCCCCATCCCTCTCTCCTCTCAGAGCACAGTGAGTGAGAGTAGTCTGGTAGCTCTGTTAGCTGCCAGGAAGCACAGGATCCAACAGCTGAAGAGGACAGATCCAGCAGACAGAGACCTGGACGACTCAGTGGTCAACTCCAGACTGGTGGCCTACGCATCAGACCAGGTCAAGATGGGATGGGTTAGGGACCCACACACACGCACATATGCAACGTTTGCAAACACACACACACACACACACACACACACACACACACACACACACACACACACACACACACACACACACACACACACAAATAGTGAGTTCTGCATAATGAGAGATTGTCTGTCTGCCCGTGTGTCCGTCCATCTGCCTGTCCGTGTCTGTCTGCCCGTGTGTCATCTGCCTGTCTGTCTGTCCGTGTGTCCGTCCATCTGCCTGTCTGTCTGTCTGTGTGTCCGTCTGTCTGTCTGTCTGTCTGTCTGTCTGTCTGTCCGTGTGTCCGTCCATCTGCCTGTCTGTCTGTCCGTGTGTCCGTGTGTCCGTCCATCTGCCTGCCTCCTGTCTGTCACTGTCTGTCTGAGGTGAAGGTGTCTGTCTGTCTGTCAGGTCCAGGAGGACAGGAGGAGAGGACTGGTACCTGTCTGCCATGGTAGGGTATATTAGGTGTCTGGTCTTAGTGGTAGGTCATGGTAGGGTATATTAGGGGTGGTAGGTCATCTCATGCCTATATTAGGCTCAGGTCATGGTAGGGTATATTAGGGGGCTGTAGGTCATGGTAGGGTATATTAGGTGGTGATCAGGTTCCTCCCTCAGGTAGGGTATATTACTTCTCCCTGAGAGGAGACATTAGGGGCTGAAGGTCAGGCGATCCAGGAGGACAGGAGGTCATGGTACTGGTATATTAGGGGCTGGTCATGGTAGGTCATGGTAGGGTATATTAGGGGGCGGTAGGTCATGGTAGGGTATATTAGGGGGCTGTAGGTCATGGTAGGGTATATTAGGGGGTGGTAGGTCATGGTAGGGTATATTAGGGGGCGGTAGGTCATGGTAGGGTATATTAGGGGGTGGTAGGTCATGGTAGGGTATATTAGGGGTAGGTCATGGTAGGTATGGTAGGTCATGGTAGGGTATATTAGGTCATGGTAGGGTATATTAGGGGCTGTAGGTCATGGTAGGGTATATTAGGGGGTGGTAGGTCATGGTAGGGTATATTAGGGGGCGGTCATGGTAGGGTATATTAGGTGGTGGTAGGGTATATTAGGGGGTGGTAGGTCATGGTGTGTTAGTCAATGTAGGGTATATTAGGGGATGGTAGGTCATAGTAGTTCATAAACAGTTGTAACCAAGGTCGTAACCAAACCAAAGATCATGTTTGTTTGTTTGTTTCAGCTGTGTGCCACTCTGGGGACCACGGGGGTGTGTGCCTTCGACGACCTGTCAGAGCTGGGACCAGTGTGTACGTCTGTACCCCCCTACCTCCTCATTATCATACACACCTGTATGACATACAACATGTACCACACATAACATGTATGACATATGACCTTTGTATGACTTTGGAGAATCTCAGTGTCCTGGGTCCGTATTCATAAAGAGTCTCAGAGTAACAGCGCTGATCATGAATGGACGGGTTGCTCTGCCCCTGTGAGCCATTCCTGCTCGCACAAGCCAAGGTTCCCACAAGGCTACTTCATACTTACTCTGAGACGCTGTATGAATACAGATCAGGGTCGCAGGTTCAAGTTCCACTCGGACTCCCACCGCCCCCCCCCCAGATTCTCTGCAAAACGTGTTTGTATTCCTCCCCCTGCCTGACCTAGGTGCAGAGGAAGGTCTGTGGCTACATGTGGATGCAGCGTACGCAGGCTCAGCGTTTCTCTGCCCTGAGCTGAGAGGACCTCTGGGGGGTATGGAGTACGCCGACTCCTTCGCGTTCAACCCCTCCAAATGGATGATGGTCCACTTCGACTGCACTGCCTTCTGGTGAGAGAGAAGGGAGGGAGGGAGAGAAGGAGAGAGGGAGAGAGAATGCGGAGGGGAGGGAGGGAGGAAGAGAGGGAGAGAAAGGAAGAGAGAGGGAGGAAGAAAGGGGAGGGAGAGAGAGGAAGGGGAGGGAGAGAGCGGGAGAGAGAGGAAGGGGAGAAAGGAAGAGAGAGGGAGGAAAAAAGGGGGGAGAGAGAGAGGAATGGGAGGGAGAGAGAATGCAGAGGGAGAGAGGAATGGGAGGGAGAGAGAGGAGAGAGAGGAAGGGGAGAGAGGGAGGAAGACCTGGTTGTCATCCTGTCCTGCAGTCTAATGACCAAAACACCCTCTAGTGGCCTCATGGGTGGAATATTAACAATAATTAAATTAACATTCTTTCAGAAAGACAGACGGAAATCCTGTGTTTCTATGTCAAACGGTTGTGTTATATTTAGACTTCTGTGATGTATATAAAATGTAATATTGGGATACAAACTCAAAATGTAATTTGATTTGACATGTTTTTCTACGGTGGTCCTAACAGGGTGAAGGACAAGGTCAAGCTCCAACAAACCTTCAGTGTCGACCCTGTCTACCTCAGACACGAAAACTCAGACCAAGCCACCGACTTCATGGTACAAACTACCTACATTTTTACTTTTTTAGTCATTTAGCAGACGCGCTTATCCAGAGCGACTTGCAGTAGTGAGTGCAGACATTTTCCTACTTTCTTCGGACTGGTCCGCCGTGGGAATCGAACCCACAACCCTGGTGTTGCAAACTGAGCCACACTCTATACTAATCTACCAATTTGCAGACTGTATTTTTGACCTTTACTTCACAGTACACACTACCTACCTTTTGTATACTCATGTGATAATCTCATCAACTCAGATTAGTCACTCCACCTAATTCTCATCCCATAAAATAATTGGCAACTTTGAATTGGATCAAATGAAGAAAGTAGTAGAGCAGTCTTGTAATCCTAATCCTCACTGTGAGAACCGTGCAGAAAGAAGGGAGCATTCTAGAATGGTAGCCTCTCTTCTCTTTACTGATCAGTGTGCACCTTGTCAGGTTGTGTGTTTTGTTAGCTTCTACTGTAAAGATATTGAGATCTTGGATTTGCAATTATGTTTGAATATCCTCCGTGAGACATCTCACAATGGAGTCTGATGGTTGACTGGGTGGTACGGCTTCCCTCTGCAGTTTTATTGTGGGAATGAGCTGATAAGACACAACATATACTGAGTGTACAAAACATTAAGGACACCTGCTCTTTCCATAACATAGACTGTTTCTGTCCAGCACTTTGTGACATCGGCTGATGTAAAAAGGGCTTTATAAATACATTTGATGATCAACATTGTTGGTCCAACCTCTGCCTTTTAACACAGATCTAGGATCAGCAGTACCCAAATCCTAACATTAACCACTGTCGGGAAAGCATGCAAATCTTCTTGAAACTGATCTGGATCTTGAAACTGATCAGGATCTTGAACCTGATCTGGAACCTGATCTGGATCATTATCTTACTATATATGTTAATGTTGATTTGAATGTTAACCTTGATCCTGATCCACTGTGTCTGTCAGCATTGGCAGATCCCCCTGAGTCTGTCTGTGTGTCTGTCAGCATTGGCAGATCCCCCTGAGTCTGTCTGTGTGTCTGTCAGCATTGGCAGATCCCCCTGAGTCTGTCTGTGTGTCTGTCAGCATTGGCAGATCCCCCTGAGTCTGTCTGTGTGTCTGTCAGCATTGGCAGATCCCCCTGAGTCTGTCTGTGTGTCTGTCAGCATTGGCAGATCCCCCTGAGTCTGTCTGTGTGTCTGTCAGCATCCCCCTGAGTCTGTCTGTGTGTCTGTCAGCATTGGCAGATCCCCCTGAGTCTGTCTGTGTGTCTGTCAGCATTGGCAGATCCCCCTGAGTCTGTCTGTGTGTCTGTCAGCATTGGCAGATCCCCCTGAGTCTGTCTGTGTGTCTGTCAGCATTGGCAGATCCCCCTGAGTCTGTCTGTGTGTCTGTCAGCATTGGCAGATCCCCCTGAGTCTGTCTGTGTGTCTGTCAGCATTGGCAGATCCCCCTGAGTCTGTCTGTGTGTCTGTCAGCATTGGCAGATCCCCCTGAGTCTGTCTGTGTGTCTGTCAGCATTGGCAGATCCCCCTGAGTCTGTCTGTGTGTCTGTCAGCATTGGTAGATCCCCCTGAGTCTGTCTGTGTGTCTATCAGCATTGGCAGATCCCCCTGAGTCGACGGTTCCGCTCTCTGAAGCTGTGGTTTGTGATGCGCTGCTTCGGTCTGAAGAACCTTCAGGGACACATCAGACACGTATGTAACCTGTCTGTCTGTCTGTCTGTCTGTCTGTCTGTCTGTCTGTCTGTCTGTCTGTCTGCCTGTCTGTCTGTTTCTTTCTCCCTCTGTAATTTGAGATGCTACATTACAGGGACTGACCTCTACGTTTGTGTTTTCAGGGTGTAGAGATGGCTAAGCTACTGGAGTCCCTGGTTAGATGTGACCCTAACTTTGACATTCCTGCTGATAGACACCTTGGATTGGTGGTCTTCTGTCTCAAGGTATGTGGCCTATACTTGTGTTGTGTTGTATTGTATTGTAAAGTTGTGTTGTATTGTATTGTAAAGTTGTGTTGTACTGTAAAGTTGTGTTGTATTGTAAAGTTGTGTTGTATTGTAAAGTTGTGTTGTATTGTAAAGTTGTGTTGTATTGTATTGTATTGTATTGTAAAGTTGTGTTGTATTGTAAAGTTGTGTTGTATTGTAAAAGTTGTGTTGTATTGTATTGTAAAGTTGTATTGTAAAGTTGTGTTGTATTGTATTGTATTTTACATTGTGTTGTATTGTATTGTACATTTGTGTTGTATTGTAAAGTTGTGTTGTAATTGTGTTGTAATGTATTGTAAAGTTGTGTTGTATTGTATTGTAAAGTTGTGTTGTATTGTATTGTAAAGTTGTAAAGTTGTGTTTGTAAAGTTGTGTTGTGTTGTATTGTAAAGTTGTTTTGTTTGTAAAGTTGTTTTGTAAAGTTGTAAAGTTGTTTTGTAAAGTTGTTGTGTTGTATTGTAAAGTTGTGTTGTAAAGTTGTGTTGTATTGTAAAGTTGTGTTGTAAAGTTGTGTTGTAAAGTTGTGTTGTATTGTAAAGTTGTGTTGTAAAAGTTGTATTGTAAAGTTGTTTTGTAAAGTTGTGTTGTGTTGTAAAGTTGTGTTGTGTTGTATTGTAAAGTTGTTTTGTAAAGTTGTGTTGTAAAGTTCTGTTGTGTTTGTAAAGTTGTGTTGTAAAGTTGTGTTGTGTTGTATTGTAAAGTTGTGTTGTAAAGTTGTGTTGTTTGTAAAGTTGTGTTGTGTTGTATTGTAAAGTTGTGTTGTATTGTATTGTAAAGTTGTGTTGTATTGTAAAGTTGTGTTGTAAAGTTGTGTTGTATTGTATTGTATTGAAAAGTTGTGTTGTAACATTGTGATTGTACAGGATTGTGTTGTGTTGTACATCTCACAAAGTTGTGTTGTATTGTATTGTAAAGTTGTATTGTAAAGTTGTGTTGTATTGTAAAGTTGTGTTGTACAGTTGTTTTGTAACACAGTATAGACATAGAGATAGAACACAGTATAGACATATAGAGATAGATAGAACATCTGTGTTGTAAGTTGTGTTGTATTGTAAAATAGTTGTGTTGTATTGTAGTATAGAAGACACAGAGATTGAGAACACAGTATAGAGATAGAACACAGTAGAGATAGGGACATAGAACACAGTATAGAGATAGAACACAGTATAGAGATAGAGACAGAACACAGTATAGAGATAGAGACAGAACACAGTATAGAGATAGAGATAGAACACAGTATAGAGATAGAACACAGTATAGAACACAGTATAGAGATAGAACACAGTATAGAGATAGAACACAGTATAGAGATAAAGAACACAGTATAGAGATAGAACACAGTATAGAGATAGAGATACAGTATAGAGATAGAGATAGAACACAGTATAGAGATAGAGACAGAACACAGTATAGAGATAGAGACAGAACACAGTATAGAGATAGAGATAGGTCTCTGCAATGTCCACATAGCTAGTTCTTAGATGTCATTGTCACCTGTGAACACACTGTATAGGTCTTAAGTCAGTCTGTTGCTCTGAGCTGGATAATGATTGACAAGGCTTGTTCATGGCAATTGGCAACTGCTATTACAGCGAGGAGTTCAAAGGTCAGTCATTGCAGGTTTAAGCCTATGAGGTAACAGGTATGTGTGTTATTATGATGGTCAAGGTTTAGTTTTTAAAATTTTACCTTTATTTAACTAGGCAAGTCAGTTAAGAACAAATTCTTATTTTCAATGACGGCCTAGGAACAGTGGGTTAACTGCCTTGTTCAGGGGCAGAACAACAGATTTTTACCTTGTCAGCTCGGGGATTTGGTTACTATTCCAATGCTCTAACCACTAGGCTACCTGCCACCCCGTAAAGGGCAGAGCACTGACAGAGATCATTCCTTCACATGGATAACCTGGGTGTGCCCAACCCACCTTTATAGACTGGGATTCAATCTAATCACAGTCTTTGGACAATGCTCCACTTAAAGGTTATTTCTGGTTGAGTCTACATACGCAGCATTTTAATGAGGTCTCTGCTAACGTGGGAACATTGCCTTTAAAAGCAGCATTGTCTCCAACCTGAATAGATTGAATTCCGGCCTAACTATTGAACCCAACTCCAACCTGACTGGATTAGATCCGAGCCTAAGTATTGAACCCAACTCCAACCTGACTGGATTAGATCCGAGCCTAACTATTGAACCCAACTCCAACCTGACTGGATTAGATCAGAGCCTAAGTATTGAACCCAACTCCAACCTGACTGGATTAGATCCGAGCCTAACTATTGAACCCAACTCCAACCTGACTGGATTAGATCCGAGCCTAAGTATTGAACCCAACTCCAACCTGACTGGATTAGATCCGAGCCTAACTATTGAGCCCAACTCCAACCTGACTGGATTAGATCCGAGTCTAAGTATTGAACCCAACTCCAACCTGACTGGATTAGATCCGAGCCTAACTATTGAACCCAACTCCAACCTGACTGGATTAGATCCGAGCCTAAGTATTGAACCCAACTCCAACCTGACTGGATTAGATCCGAGCCTAACTATTGAACCCAACTCCAACCTGACTGGATTAGATCCGAGCCTAAGTATTGAACCCAACTCCAACCTGACTGGATTAGATCCGAGCCTAAGTATTGAACCCAACTCCAACCTGACTGGATTAGATCCGAGCCTAAGTATTGAACCCAACTCCAACCTGATTTGGATTAAATCCCGGCCTAAGTATTGAACCCAACTCCAACCTGACTGGATTAGATCCGAGCCTAACTATTGAACCCAACTCCAACCTGACTGGATTAGATCCGAGCCTAAGTATTGAACCCAACTCTAGTTTGAATGAAAAATTCAAATTTGATCACAAATAAATGGGCCTACTTTAGGATATAAATACAGAGCTTACTTACATATTATGTCAATTGAAATCTCGTCGCACTGCCTCTCCTCAAACTTACATGAATGAGAAAAGGGCCAAACACAGGTTTCTCTCAACTATCAAATCTCTCTCTGTTTCCCCCCCTCTCTCCCCCTTCTCTCTGTCTCCCCCATCTCCCCCTTCTCTTTCTCTGTCTCCCCCTTCCCTCTCTGTCTACCCATCTCTCTCTCCCCCCTTCCCTCTCTGTCTCACCCTCCCTCCCTCTCTCTCTCTCTCTCAGGAAGGGAATGCTCTGACTCAGGAGTTGCTACGGCGACTGACGCGGTCCCGCACCATGTACCTTGTCCCCGCCGACATCGATGGGAAACGCATCATCCGCTTCACCGTGACGTCACAGCTGACCACCTCAGAGGACATCATCAGGGACTGGGACATCATTCGCAAAATGGCCGCCGACCTTCTGGCCGAGGAGGTCAAAAAACAGGCGGTCAGTAAAATGGAGGAGCAGCAGTCTCCAGTCAGAAAAACTGTTGAGAAGCTGTCAGAGACAAATAGTGATTCGGGGAATCACACAACAACAGCAGCAGAGGGCTTGGCTGCCTCTCTCATGACTAGGAAACCAAAGGAGATTGAAAAGGCCATCAGTGACACAGAGGACGAACCAATGAAAACACCGAAAGAGTTGGAGAGCCCGACACAGACCAGTCCCAAGACAGGATCTAAAGAGCTAGAGGTCGACCCGACACAGACCAGTCCCAAGACAGGATCTAAAGAGCTAGAGGTCGGCCCGACACAGACCAGTCCCAAGACAGGATCTAAAGAGCTAGAGGTCGACCCGACACAGACCAGTCCCAAGACAGGATCTAAAGAGCTAGAGGTCGACCCGACACAGACCAGTCCCAAGACAGGATCTAAAGAGCTAGAGGTCGGCCCGACACAGACCAGTCCCAAGACAGGATCCAAAGAGCTAGAGGTCGACCCGACACAGACCAGTCCCAAGACAGGATCTAAAGAGCTAGAGGTCGGCCCGACACAGACCAGCCCCAAGACAGGACCCAGAGAGCTTGGGACCAACCTGGCCCAGACCAGCCCCAAGACAGGACCCAGAGAGCTTGGGACCAGCCTGGCCCAGACCAGCCAGGACCCAGAGACAGGAGCCAGAGACGGCCCTGAGGAGATCCCCTGTACTGCTGCCTTCAGAGTTCAGAGGGTCCAACCACAGCTCCGCTTGGACAGTGATAAGACTGGATTTAGACCACAACCACCATTCTGGATGGATAAAGAAAAGTCTGGGTCTGAGAACAGGCCGAGGAGGACAGTACGCTCTCTGAGCTGCAGCAGTGAGCCCTTACCTGGCCCCATTGGGCCCCTGTTTGGTCATAACACTGACCCCCTTTCTAAGCATCTCTCTAGCTCTGTCACGGACACGCAGCCTGGACATAAAGACCCAGACCTCGTCCACCCCCTAAATGACACCCAGCTCAGACGTCTCTCTTCCAGCCCAAGCCCCTCAGGCCTCTTTCAGATCCCAGAGTGGCCTTCTCCAACCAATTCCAACCAGCTGGGAAAACGGGTCCTGAGGAAGCTCACCAAGTTCTACAGCTTGCCCAGTTTCTGCCACCTGTGGGTGCAGTGTGGGCACTACCAGGTGTGCTGCCCTGTCAGGGGACTTCAGATCGCCCCAAAGCTCAGATCTCCCCAAAACCCTGGTCCTCCTCTGGGTGTAGGAGACTCCGCCGTTGGTCTTGTTCCCCTGTGACTCCAGTAGATAACCGCTAACTTTCCTGCTCTACTGTAGCCAAGGTTAGCTCCTGGGTCGTATTCATTAGGCACAACAAATGTTTTGCAATGGAAAATGAAAATTAATGTTTCTTATTGTATAAGACCACCTTGGTCCAATCCATTTTCTTCCATTTGGTGCCTGATGCATACGACCCTGTAGTCTCCCTACCAAATGTTTCCCAAAAAACACCTTTGTGGTTTCAGGGTGTAGAGATGGCAGAGCTCTTTAATTTATTTTAGATTTGTTTTATCAGATATCATTTTTTTAAGTGACACAGCCACACATCTCAGATAGATATACAATGTGTTTTTTGTATTTATTACAAAATCAATCTATATTTATTTATTTATAAATGTTCCATACAGTTTTCAATTTTCACATTGTTTTTCTATAGTCATAAAATGTACATCAGATGAATAATTTGACAGTTAATTTTAAAATAAGAGATTAACAGTTAGAAAATATGTAAATAAAAAAAATCAATCATAAGTGTATCTTTCCATCAGAAATAGAGTGGTACATCTCCTGTGTCATGGGGATGTATCCCTTACTGTCCTCCAGGTAGTATAATCGATCCTGCATCATGGATGGGTTGAATCCCTCTTCGGCTAGCTTCACCTTCATATGCTTGAATGTTCCAGTCACAGTCAGGGAATTCTGGGATATTTAAAATACAAAATACATTACATTAAAATATATGTTTAATTAAAGGTACAACCTGGGATCAGGGAATCTCTTCAACATGTCCCAGACGGTGGCTTTGAGTGCAAATAAAAGGTGCCATGACGATGATTGTAATTAGGACATTATTTCCACGGGATCACCTGTATGCGTATGAAACGCGGTCGAGCGTAGCTGGGCAGGGAGGTCTTGACGTGCTCCAGCGTGGCTTTACTGTCAAACTCCATGTCATCTTTCAGTTTGATCGCTGCCATTCCAACCCGCCCCTCGTGTCCTGTGGGGTACGTCACCAAGCACGATCACCAAGAGAGACAGCTGACTTTGATACGTGTTCAGAAATTACTATTGATTTTGAATTCTCCCCCTTTATAATGTCCTGGTCATTCACAGCTTGACATGAGAAGAACACACTGGGATGACAACTACACAATGATGTGACTGTGAGTGTTGTAGGTGTGTATTGTTATATGTAGTTATATATATTATGTCAACTGTGCGTAGTGTATATAAAACATTCTATGAATAAACCTATTCTATAAAAAATAAAATGTTTCATGAGGTAAGAGTATCTGGTAAATGAACCTAGCTACCTCTGGAAAAGAGCATATGTTAAATGAACCTAGCTACCTCTGGATAAGAGAGTCTTAAATGAACCTAGCTACCTCTGGATAAGAGAGTCTTAAATGAACCTAGCTACATCTGGATAAGAGAGACTGTTAAATGAAAGAAGCTACCTCTGGATAAGAGAGTCTTAAATGAACCTAGCTACCTCTGGATAAGAGAGTCTTAAATGAACCTAGCTACCTCTGGATAAGAGAGTCTTAAATGAACCTAGCTACATCTGGATAAGAGAGTCTTAAATGAACCTAGCTACATCTGGATAAGAGAGACTGTTAAATGAAAGAAGCTACCTCTGGCAAAGAGAGTCTGTTAAATGAACCTAGCTACATCTGGACAAGAGAGTCTGTTAAATGAACCTAGCTACCTCTGGCAAAGAGAGTCTGTTAAATGAACCTAGCTACATCTGGACAAGAGCGTCTGTTAAATGAACCTAGCTACCTCTGGCTAAGAGCGTCTGTTAAATGAACCAAGCTACCTCTGGATGAGAGCGTCTGTTAAATGAACCTAGCTACCTCTGGCTAAGAGAGTCTGTTAAATGAACGTAGCTACCTCTGGCTAAGAGAGTCTGTTAAATGAACCTAGCTACCTCTGGATGAGAGAGTCTGTTAAATGAACCTAGCTACCTCTGGCTAAGAGAGTCTGTTAAATGAACCTAGCTACCTCTGGATGAGAGCGTCTGTTAAATGAACCTAGCTACCTCTGGATGAGAGAGTCTGTTAAATGAACCTAGCTACCTCTGGCTAAGAGAGTCTGTTAAATGAACCTAGCTACCTCTGGATAAGAGCGTCTGTTAAATGAACCTAGCTACCTCTGGATAAGAGAGTCTGTTAAATGAACCTAGCTACCTCTGGCTGGAGTCTGTTAAATGAACCAAGCTACCTCTGTCTGTTAAATGAACCTAGCTACCTCTGGCTAAGAGAGTCTGTTAAATGAACGAGTCTGTTAAATGAACCTAGCTACCTCTGGCTAAGAGAGTCTGTTAAATGAACCTAGCTACCTCTGGATGAGAGCGTCTGTTAAATGAACCTAGCTACCTCTGGCTAAGAGAGTCTGTTAAATGAACCTAGCTACCTCTGGATGAGAGCGTCTGTTAAATGAACCTAGCTACCTCTGGATGAGAGAGTCTGTTAAATGAACCTAGCTACCTCTGGCTAAGAGAGTCTGTTAAATGAACCTAGCTACCTCTGGATGAGAGCGTCTGTTAAATGAACCTAGCTACCTCTGGATGAGAGAGTCTGTTAAATGAACCTAGCTACCTCTGGATAAGAGAGTCTGTTAAATGAACCTAGCTACCTCTGGCTAAGAGCGTCTGTTAAATGAACCTAGCTACCTCTGGATAAGAGAGTCTGTTAAATGAACCTAGCTACCTCTGGCTAAGAGAGTCTGTTAAATGAACCTAGCTACCTCTGGATGAGAGCGTCTGTTAAATGAACCTAGCTACCTCTGGATGAGAGCGTCTGTTAAATGAACCTAGCTACCTCTGGATGAGAGAGTCTGTTAAATGAACCTAGCTACCTCTGGATGAGAGCGTCTGTTAAATGAACCTAGCTACCTCTGGATGAGAGAGTCTGTTAAATGAACCTAGCTACCTCTGGATGAGAGAGTCTGTTAAATGAACCAAGCTACCTCTGGATAAGAGAGTCTGTTAAATGAACCTAGCTACCTCTGGATGAGAGAGTCTGTTAAATGAACCTAGCTACCTCTGGATAAGAGCGTCTGTTAAATGAACCTACCTACCTCTGGATAAGAGCGTCTGTTAAATGAACCTAGCTACCTCTGGCTAAGAGAGTCTGTTAAATGAACCTAGCTACCTCTGGATAAGAGAGTCTTAAATGAACCTAGCTACCTCTGGCTAAGAGAGTCTGTTAAATGAACCTAGCTACCTCTGGATGAGAGAGTCTGTTAAATGAACCTAGCTACCTCTGGATAAGAGAGTCTGTTAAATGAACCAAGCTACCTCTGGATGAGAGCGTCTGTTAAATGAACCTAGCTACCTCTGGATAAGAGAGTCTGTTAAATGAAAGTAGCTACCTCTGGATAAGAGAGTCTTAAATGAACCTAGCTACCTCTGGCTAAGAGCGTCTGTTAAATGAACCTAGCTACCTCTGGATGAGAGCGTCTGTTAAATGAACCTAGCTACCTCTGGATGAGAGAGTCTGTTAAATGAACCTAGCTACCTCTGGATAAGAGCGTCTGTTAAATGAACCAAGCTACCTCTGGATGAGAGCGTCTGTTAAATGAACCAAGCTACCTCTGGATGAGAGCGTCTGTTAAATGAACCTAGCTACCTCTGGATAAGAGCGTCTGTTAAATGAACCAAGCTACCTCTGGATGAGAGAGTCTGTTAAATGAACCTAGCTACCTCTGGATAAGAGCGTCTGTTAAATGAACCAAGCTACCTCTGGATGAGAGCGTCTGTTAAATGAACCAAGCTACCTCTGGATGAGAGCGTCTGTTAAATGAACCTAGCTACCTCTGGATGAGAGCGTCTGTTAAATGACTAAAATCAAAAGTCAAATCACCTGGAACCTTGACACCGTAGACGTTGGCTTCTTCGATACATTCCACCATGATCAGGTGCTCAGTCACCTCCGTGGTGGCCACGTTCTCTCCTTTCCACCTGGATGTTGACTCATATCAAATTAATTCAGACAGTAGCCTGGCATAGAACCCAAAGAGCAAGCAGAAGCAGACTTCAAACCCTTCCAAGAAGGAAGAGACCTAGAGAAACCCAGCTCATAACTCAACCTGCAGGTGATTCACAGGACAGGACAATAACATTACATCTACAGTATTAAACCTAGCTCATATCTCAACCTGCAGGTAATATAATAATAATAATAATATATGCCATTTAGCAGATGCTTTTATCCAAAGCGACTTACAGTCATGTGTGCATACATTCTACGTATGGGTGGTCCCGGGGATCGAACCCACTACCCTGGCGTTACAAGCGCCATGCTCTACCAACTGAGCTACAGGTGATTCACAGAACAGGACAATAACATTACATCTACAGTATTAAACCCAACTCATAACTCAACCTGCAGGTGATTCACAGGACAGGACAATAACATTACATCTATAGTATTAAACCCAGCTCATAACTCAACCTGCAGGTGATTCACAGGACAGGACAATAACATTACATCTATAGTATTAAACCCAACTCATATCTCAACCTACAGGTGATTCACAGAACAGGACAGTAACATTACATCTATAGTATTAAACCCAACTCATATCTCAACCTGCAGGTGATTCACAGAACAGGACAGTAACATGACATCTATAGTATTAAACCCAACTCATATCTCAACCTGCAGGTGATTCACAGAACAGGACATTGTATTTTTTTAACCTTTATTTAACTAGTCAAGTCAGTTAAGAACTAATTTTTATTTTCAATGACAGTTAACTGCCTTATTCAGGGGCAGAACGACAGATTTTTTTTACCTTGTCAGCTCAGGGATTCGATCTTGCAACCTTTCGGTTAAGTGTCCAACGCTCTACCCACTAGGTTCCCTGCCACCCCATAAATAACTTTAATAACCCAGCTCATTATTAAACCTTTAGTTGATAACTACTAAAGTAAAAACAGCTAAAGCGTTTCTGACCTGAAGGTGTCTCCGATGCGGTCCATGAAGTAAACAAAGCCCTCGTGGTCGATCCTCAGCAGGTCTCCACTGTTGAAGTACAGATCTCCCTTAACAAACACATCTCTCAGCTTCTTCCTGTCTGTCTGCTGCTCGTTATTAGCATAGCCACTAAACGGAGCCTGCGCCGTAATCTTGGCAACCAGCAATCCAGTTTCTCCTGAGGACCAAAACAACAAGTAATGAGGTGTGTGTTTGTGTGTGTTTATGTGTGTGTGTGTGTGTGTTCTCACCTTTAGGGACTTTGATACAAAAACCTCTAGAGTCTTTGACAGGTTCCTCTCTCTCTGTGTCATACTGAATCAGAACGTAGGAGAAGTTTGCCTGCGGACAGACAGACAGACAGACAGACAGACAGACAGACAGACAGACAGACAGACAGACAGACAGACAGACAGACAGACAGACAGACAGACAGACAGACAGACAGACAGACAGACAGACAACACATAACAAGAGAAAACAATCAATCAAATGTATTTATTAAGCCCTTCGTACATCAGCTGATGTCACAAAGTGCTATTCAGAAACCCAGCCTAAAACCCCAAACAGCAAGCAATGCAAGTGTAGAAGCACAGTGGCTAGGAAAAACTCCCTAGAAAGGCCAGAACCTAGGAAGAAACCTTGAGGAACCAGGCTATAATGGGTGGCCAGTCCTCTTCTGGCTGTGCCGGGTGGAGATTATAACAGAACATGGCCAAGACGTTCAAATGTTCATAGATGACCAGCAGGGTCAAATCATAACACTGTATGTACATAAACAGGGTAATATACTGTATCTATGTCACAAAAAGGAATCTTTCAAAAGTATTCAGCCTTGGCATTTTTCCTATTTTGCTGCATTACAATAACAATGAAGATAGTATAGTGCCACCAGAAAACAAAGATGTTCTACTTCTCTTTGAGTTTCCATAAAAAATAGTGTCCTGACACACTTCATCACACTAACGTAATACATCTCACATAGACTGTTAAGGAACAGAAACGAGGTAGTCTTTCTCAGAAGCTCAGTGTCTGCATCCCAACGGCACCCTATTCCCTCTATAGTGCACTACATTTGACCAGAGCCTTAGGGACCCTGGTTGAAAGTAGTGCACTGGAAAGTGAATAGGCTGGTATTTGGAATACAACAGCCATTATTGCCCCAGACAGTAGTCTCACTTTATGAAGGAAGTGCTCTTTGCCAATCGCTCCGACTTTCCCGATGTAGTTGATGAAGCCGACGTTTCCCTCTGTGGCTCCGTAACATTCACAGACACGGATGTCACCAAAACGCTGCAGGAACTCTGACCAGGTGTCTGCTCTAAGCCCGTTACCCATGGCCAGACGTACCTTGTGTTGCCTGTCATTATCTTTCTGAGGAGAGAAGAGGACAGGTGAAGAGACAAGGGGAGGGGAGAAGGGAGGAGAGAAGAGGTAGGGAGAGGAGAGGTGAGGTGAGGAGAGAAGAGAAGAGAGGATAGGATGTACAGGCATTTGGTTTACATTGATAAATGATTTAATACTATCAGCCCATTTATTTAGGGTCTTTAATGGTCTGAATGATGAAAGTAACAGGTGGCGTGTGTTTCAGTACCTTGGGTGAGTTACAGAGGTACCTCATGATCTCTCCTATGTACTGGATCACTGTCACCTTGTGTTTCCTGCAGTCATCCCAGAAGTTAGAGGCAGAGAATTTACACCTCAGGACAACGGTGTTGCCTGAGAGGAGAAGATAAAGCACCAACATTCAACAGAGCTCACAACCTCATGGACAAACAAACTAACTCACTAACTGACTGGCTAAATGATTACCTAACAAACTAACTCACTAACTGACTAAATTATTTCCTAACTAACTAACAAACATACTGACAAAATGATTACCTAACTAACTAACTAACTAACTTACTGACTGACTAAATGATTACCTAACTAACTAACTCACTCACTGACTGGCTAAATGATTACCTAACAAGCTAAATCACTAAATGACTAAAAGATTAGCTAACAAACTAACTAATTCACTGACTGACTAAATGATTACCTAACTAACTAACTCACTAACTGACTAAATTATTTCCAAACAAACTAACAAACTTACTGACAAAATGATTACCTAACTAACTAACTAACTAACTAACTAACTAACTAACTAACACACTGACTGACTAAATGATTACCTAGCTAACTAACTAACTCACTGCCTGACTAAATTATTACCTAACTAGCTAACTCACTGACTGACTAAATGATTACCTAACTAACTAACTGGCTGACTAAATGATTACCTAACTAACTAACAAACTGACTGACTGACTAAATGATTACGTAACTAACTAACAAACTGACTGACTGACTAAATGATTACGTAACTAACAAACAAACTAACTGACTGACTAAATGATTACGTAACAAACTAACTTACTGAGCGACTAAATGATTACCTAACAAACTAACTCACTGACTGACTAAATGATTACCTAACTAACTAACTAACTAACTAGCTAGCTAACTAACTAAAGCAGTCCCCTCTGAATGGTTCTGGTTAGGGCCAGGAGTTGTTCCTGACCATGTGACCGGACCAGGAAGGAATAACTCTGGGCCCTAGTTAAAGGCTACAGCACCACTAAGGCCTATGAGTTTTTCCTGGTTGATTTGAGAGTCTAAGGTCATTGTTGACATAAACAGCTTGGAACTCTGTGGGTGCGTCTCAAATGTAACCCTATTCCCTTATATAGTGCACTACTTTTGACCAGAGCCATATAGACCCTGGTCAAAAAACAAAAGTAGTGCACTATAAAGGGAATAGGATGCCATTTTGAATGCACTCAGGAACTGGAAGTACTAGAAGTCACCTCAGAGCCAAGTCACCTCTACTCCAATGCCCAGAGTAAAGAGACACTCCGTTAAACAACCCTTAGTAAACCCTGGTCAACATCATAACAACGTTATTACACATGACGGCCCTCAAATAACATGGAACGTGTATTCAGAGACATTTGCATTTTTTATCTTCATCATCAGTGCCAAGTCAGGAGTGATTTTTACAGAGAATTTCAATTATTATGTTTTTCTCTCTCCATTTGTATTCCATTCGAATGTAGTCATTGTAATTGCTAGAGATGGCATGGAACCAGTTCTGAACCAGTTCTGAAGCAGTTCTGAACCAGATCTAAATAAGTTCTGAACCAGTTCTGAACCAGATCTAGAGAAGTTCTGAACTAGTTCTGAACCAGATCTAAAGAAGATCTGAACCAGATCTAAAGAAGATCTGAACCAGTTCTGAACCAGATCTAAAGAAGTTCTGAACCAGTTCTGAACCAGATCTAGACAAGTTCTGAACCAGATCTAAAGAAGTTTTGAACCAGTTCTGAACCAGATATAGAGAAGTTCTGAACCAAATCTAAAGAAGTTCTGAACCAGATCGAGAGAAGTTCTGAACCATTTCTTAAGAAGTTCTGAACTAGTTCAGTTCTTCACACCTCTTCATATCTTTCTCCCATATACTGCACTACTATGAGGTGCATGTTATCCATGCAGGAATTGAACCCACGACCTGGCGACTGCGAGAACAACACTCTCACCAACTGTGCCATACAGTGCAGTAGTGTACCTCTCTCTATGGCTCCAGTGAAACCCATTATGAAGCCGGCGGTGTGGTAGAGAGGCAGGTAGATGTAGATGACATCATCAGAGGCCACACCTGAGATGGCCTGCATAGAGGAGGCCATGTACAGCCTCTCCTGTGTGATCACCGCAGCCTTCGGCAGACCTGAGGACAAGACAACAGGAAGGGCAGGAAACAGAGAATCAAGGCTGATGAAAATCTCAAATGGTACCTTATATCTTTGACCAATCAGAGTTGTGTAATCTAAAAATATTTACCTGTCTGCCATAAACATCAGTAGTATTCTATTTAATTTACACTACAGGGCCAACCAGAGTCATACTGGTCTGGACATCAGTAGTATTCTGTCTAATTCACACTACAGGGCTGACCAGAGACATACTGTACTGGTCTGGACATCAGTAGTATTCTGTCTAATTCACACTACAGGGCTGACCAGAGACATGCTGTACTGGTCTGGACATCAGTAGTATTCTGTCTAATTCACACTACAGGGCTGACCAGAGACATACTGTACTGGTCTGGACATCAGTAGTATTCTGTCTAATTCACACTACAGGGCTGACCAGAGACATGCTGTACTGGTCTGGACATCAGTAGTATTCTGTCTAATTCACACTACAGGGCTGACCAGAGACATACTGTACTGGTCTGGACATTTTATTTTTCACATTGTTCTTTCTAGCAGACTTCCTGCAACTATGCTGGATGCATAACCAGGCAGTCCAGTCCAGCTTGGTTTGGCCCAGCTTACCTGTAGTTCCTGACGTATAGATGTAGAGGGCAGGGCTCTTTAAGGTGACCTTTGACCTGAGCTGTGGGTCCAGAGGTTGATCTGAGGCCTGCTGTATCCTGCTGCTGCTCAGAGTTTTCACTCCCTCCGTCACACACTTCTCCTCCTCCTCACCCAGCACAAACACACTTACACTCTGCTCCCTCAGGGTGGGGAGAACCTCCTCTACCGCTCCACGCAACTCTGGGGGAGGAGAGAGTGAGGGACACAGACAGAGCAAGCATGAGACAGAATCCTATGAATTCTGGCCTGTGCACTACTAGCATTGCCTCCCACTAGCTGCATAGAGGGAATGGAGGATACCTAGTCAGTTGTACAACTGAACGCATTGAACTTCCACATTTAACCCAACCCCTCTGAATCAGAGAGGCTGACATAATCAACATCCATGTTTTCAGCATCCAGGGAACAGTGGGTTAACTGCCTTGCTCAGGAGCAGAACGACATATTTTTACGCTCTAACCACTAGCCTACATATCGATTACTGGCCCAACGCTCTAACCACTAGCCTACATATCGGTTACTGGCCCAACGCGCGAACCACTAGCCTACATATCGGTTACTGGCCCAACGCTCTAACCACGAGCCTACATATCGATTACTGGCCCAACGCTCTAACCACTAGCCTACATATCGGTTACTGGCCCAACGCTCTAACCACTAGCCTACATATCGGTTACTGGCCCAACGCGCGAACCACTAGCCTACATATCAGTTACTGGCCCAACGCTCTAACCACGAGCCTACATATCGATTACTGGCCCAACGCTCTAACCACTAGCCTACATATCGGTTACTGGCCCAACGCTCTAACCACTAGCCTACATATCGGTTACTGGCCCAACGCTCTAACCACTAGCCTACATATCGGTTACTGACCCAACGCTCTAACCACTAGGCTACATATCGGTTACTGGCCCAACGCTCTAACCACTAGCCTACATATCGGTTACTGACCCAACGCTCTAACCACTAGCCTACATATTGGTTACTGGCCCAACGCTCTAACCACTAGCCTACATATCGGTTACTGGCCCAACGCTCTAACCACTAGCCTACATATCGGTTACTGGCCCAACACTCTAACCACTAGCCTACATATCGGTTACTGGCCCAACGCTCTAACCACTAGCCTACATATCGGTTACTGGCCCAACACTCTAACCTACATATCGGTTACTGGCCCAACGCTCTAACCACTAGCCTACATATCGGTTACTGACCCAACGCTCTAACCACTAGCCTACATATCGGTTACTGGCCCAACGCTCTAACCACTAGCCTACATATCGGTTACTGGCCCAACGCTCTAACCACTAGCCTACATATCGGTTACTGGCCCAACGCTCTAACCACTAGCCTACATATCGGTTACTGGCCCAACGCTCTAACCACTAGGCTACCTGCCGATCTAGACACCATAGGTCTCTACACTAGTTATTATAGATATATTAATTATTATTCAAAATAGCTGTATTAACAATGATATTGTAAACGGCAACACCAAGGTAAGTGGGCTGGACTTACCTGAAGCAGCCAGGAGCAGGTTGGTTCCGCAGCAGGTGAAACAGTGCAATAAGGACTTGGACCTGATGTTGTAGTTGAGCAGAGCGGCTGTGCATCCAAGTTTAGCCAGGGCCAGCCAGATAAACACATACATGGGCTCGTTACCCATGAAGAGCGCGACAGTGTCCCCTTCCTTCACGCTGGCGTGCTGTGAGAGCGCCCGGGCCAACTTGTTGCTCTGCTTGTCAACGTCCCGGTATGTATACGAACTCTTCTCGAATACAATAAACTGTTTGTTGGGGTGTTTTTTGACCTTATCGAGAAAACAGTCCAGCATGCTGTAGAACGGTTTGCTCCTCTTGATTCTGTTAATTCGTAACCCGAGTAAGATGCAAGTTACTGTGTAGCGCAGGTCCTGCGTAAAATAAGGATTTCTGAGATAAAGGAAGAGTGGCAGTATAGCCAATCCTGCCAAAATGGTATAAAATAACACGTACATGTTGAAAGTTAAGGTCTACTTATTTGTGATTGTCAATAAAAGGTGTCTCCTTCTTGGCCGTGCTATTTAAGAAAGTAACAGGTTATTGCAACACCTCCAGTCCACAACTCTCCACGACCTTTGGACGCATGTCGGCGTGAAATCCCCAACAGCCAATGACGTTGCGAAGACTATAAAGAAAGGAAGTAGTAGGATATTCTATTCTTCTAATTATGACCATGGCAGTGACATGTTACAGACAGACACCTCTAGGACATTGACCTCCATGGGCAGACTGGCCATCTGGCATCTTTTGCCTATAGGGCCAATCCAACTTTTTTTGGGGGGGGTGTTGGAAATGCCAGAGCTGATTTCTGGTCCCAGTTTACCCCTGCTGACCTCTATCCATAGATCTATATAACTTCTCCTTGTTTGAGAGTAGACATGTTATTGTGTTATGGCCTGTGGGGCTGTAACAGCATAGGCAGGCTACATGCCGGTCCTGTTGAGAGAGTCAGAAGGCTCAAACAGACCTTTTTATTACATTGTAATAAATCTCAGCAACACCGTTCAATCACTGTCTCTGTGTTTATGGCTGTGGGTTTTACATTAGACCTTCATAAATACATCAACCAACATATCAGTTTTCATTCTTTTATTTCCTATTTGTGTAAAAGGGTTTCATTGTTGACCCCTGTCTTCTACCAGGGGTATTGAAATGCACCAGGGCCAGACGACTGCTGGTTTTCTGTTCCACCTGATCATTAATTGCACCCACCTGGTGTCCCAGGTCTAAAATAATCACGGATATGAACAATAGATGTTTCTTAAAGCAGTGGAACCGTCTTCGATGCCCAGATATGAATATGAGGGTGGTATACAGCCAATATCATTGCCCTGACCCCTGGTCAAGGTGTAGGCTCTACCTAGTCTATATAGATGGAATATCTGCTCTCTGACCCCTGGACAAGGTGTAGGCTCTACCTAGTCTATATAGATGGAATATCTGCTCTCTGACCCCTGGACAAGGTGTAGGCTCTACCTAGTCTATATAGATGGAATATCTGCTCTCTGACCCCTGGACAAGGTGTAGGCTCTACCTAGTCTATATAGATGGAATATCTGCTCTCTGACCCCTGGTCAAGGTGTAGGCTCTACCTAGTCTATATAGATGGAATATCTGCTCTCTGACCCCTGGACAAGGTGTAGGCTCTACCTAGTCTATATAGATGGAATATCTGCTCTCTGACCCCTGGACAAGGTGTAGGCTCTACCTAGTCTATATAGATGGAATATCTGCTCTCTGACCCCTGGACAAGGTGTAGGCTCTACCTAGTCTATATAGATGGAATATCTGCTCTCTGACCCCTGGTCAAGGTGTAGGCTCTACCTAGTCTATATAGATGGAATATCTGCTCTCTGACCCCTGGTCAAGGTGTAGGCTAGCCATGGATGGGCCAAGGAGGGCATAGGCCCACCCACTTGGGAGCCAGGCCCACCCACTTGGGAGCCAGGCCCACCCACTTGGGAGCCAGGCCCACCCACTTGGGAGCCAGGCCCACCCACTTGGGAGCCAGGCCCAGGCTGTCACGAGAATTATGTTCTCAATGTTCAAAACCCAATTCAATTAAACTACTCAGTCTGCAACCCAGAATGTGTAAGATACTGGTTGATTGAAACAGACGAGTCCCAGCTATGATAGTCAAAATGTTTATTCATGAGAGCGCTGGTCCGTTGTACAAAACCATTCATTATATACTGGCTCCTTATGCACTTACATTCACACACAAACAGTTGGTATCCTACGCACATACTTCCACACACAAACAGTAGGTATCCTACGCACATACTGTATCATTACCCAACCGACAAAGATTAGGGAGACCTTGAAAAGTACTCCCTGTACTCTCCCAAACCTCTAGCCAGGTCGGCACTGAATGTTTCTCAGAGAGTCTGTGTTTAAGATACGCTAAAGACATATTGTACAGATATATTGTTTAACCCTAATTCTGACTAAAACTACACTCACAGATATATAATTTTACTGACTAAAACTACACAAAACCATCAGATAATAATTATATGATTCTAATCAATTTCATACAGTTATAAGGTTTCAGAGTGGAATTATTTCATCATTATCTTTCAACATTTAAATCACTTCAACACAGGCCCAGCCAATCAGAATGAGATTTTCCACACAAAAGGGCTTTATTACTTACTGACAGAAATACTCCTAAGTTTCATTAGCTGTCCGGGTGGCCGGTCTCAGACGATGCCGCAGGTAAAGAATGAGGGCTGGCGTGGACTAAAACAGGGAGGGACTAAGTAATACTAATTTTTGTTTTCCGTTGCAAAACATTTTTGAAACGTTTTCAATTGCATGTCCTAATGAATAGGACCCAGGAGTAGTATCACCACAGATCTGTTCACAGCTTGATGATGCCTGACACTATGGAGCTGTAGATCTGGCCAGTCATTGGTGTGTAACTCTGATTACTCTCCTGTAGGATGTACAGAGGGTCTGTGATGCCTGCCGGGTCGAAACCTTCCTCCACTAACCTCACCTTCATCTGCTTGAAGGTCCCCGTCATCTCCACCTCATTCTGGATGGATGGGGGGGCAGACAGACAGACAGACAGACAGACAGACAGACAGACAGACAGACAGACAGACAGACAGACAGACAGACAGACAGACAGACAGACAGACAGACAGACAGACAGACAGACAGACAGACAGACAGACAGACAGGAGAGAGACATGTAAACACACACAGGCTTTGGGCTCAGTGGACTATTCACTATTCATCTCCAGAGATTTTTCTGCCATTGAAATCCTTGGGCGGGCCGCCGAAGCGGTTCTTCTGGTCGACTAAGTCCAAACAGTGTAAAAATGTATTTTTAAATACCTTTTTGGGGTGAAAAAAAAACATTTCAGTGTAAACTTAAACGAGTAAAATATTATTTTTCAATAATATAATCTTTGAGAACTAACAATAACCAAAATAAAAGCTAGAGAGTCAGGGAGAATAGAACATTACAAAAACAATGAATTTAGCATTATAGATTTGTTTTATTTTTTACATGTAAGATTTATTTAACGAGGCAAGTCAGTTAAGAACAAATTGTTATTTACAATGAGGGCCTACCCCGGCCAACACTGGGCCAATTGTGCGCCCCCCTATGGGACTCCCAATCACGGCCGGAACCGGATGTGATACAGCCTGGATCGTATAGATTTTGTTTTTTAGGTTGAACAAAAGAACACAGCATTCAACTAAATGCCTAGAATTGAAGGAAATTAGCTTTAAACCTGCAAAAACTTGTTTCAGCTCCATTGAGACGTGTAGAATTGTAGGAAATTGACTTCAAAATGCAAATATTTCTCTCCAAGATGGGGGCCTCTAAAATTGTCTCCAAAATGCAGCCAAGCCGACGGGCTGATAGCGCTCCCTGTCACCTCCAGCATTTACGTTAATTTTTAATCCAGATAACCCCCTGATCTCATAACCACAAAAAGAGTCCACGCACTCCGATATGCTCCCACATAGCGTTTTTCAACCCGTAGGTTGAAACAAAAGCAAACATTTTTTTTTAATCTACTTTCAAATAAATAATAACATGAATTGTCTACAATTAATGATGTAAATATAAGGAAGAAAGACTTTTGAATAGTTACCTGGATGCGTATGAAGCGGGGCCGTGCATACGCCGGTAGGAAGCTGGCTACATGGCTGAACGTTTTGTTGCCATCAAACTGTTCTCCTCCCTTCACCGTGACGGCAGCCATTCCTATCCTCCCCTCGTTGCCTTGGAGACAGAATACAACAATGCCTCATTCCAACAACTAAACCATCAGAACGCATCATTCGGTGACGACACGTCCTGTATTTTAAAGTTCCAGTCCTTTGACATGCAAAACATTTTGGGACTGTATCAACAGTGGACGAATGAAAACAATACCAAAAGATCGTTTTTGGATGGGAATTTTCCTTTCACTTTTATTACGAAGTTAAGTTTGAAATTATGATCATGTGGTGAGTGGAACTGTACTTTTTATACCAGCTCGCTTGCTGTGCGAAACATTGTTTTAGTTCATCTTTAGATCACTGGTTACTTTTTAGTGCTGAATGTGAAAAATATGTTTGCAATGGGAAGCAATAGTTGTACATTTCATTTGGGAAATGCTTATAGTCACGGTTGTGTTTTTGTATTCTTATGATTGGGACCTACTGGTTAATTACATGTAAGAGTGAATGGACTGTTAAACCCTTTAAACACCTCTACAGTCTCTAAACCCTGTCTAAACGGGGCATATATGCCATTTAGCTGACGCTTTTATCCAAAGCGACTTACAGTCATGTGTGCATACATTCTACGTATGGGTGGTCCCGGGAATCGAACCCACTACCCTGGCGTTACAAGCGCCATGCTCTACCAACTGAGCCACAGAAGGACCACATATTTGATTTAGAATTCTAAGACCCCTTGAAGTATAAAAAAAAGATAGAAAGCACTGATTTGATGTCAAAGTGAATTTGTCCTTACTGCTATTAGCCCATACGAACACATTGAATAACAAGTTTGTTCTGAAGTGCCTGTCCTATTGGTCTGACAACACCGCTCCGTCACCGATCACTGCAGAAGTGCGACAACGGCAGATGTGGTGGATTGAGACGCCAATGCAAGATATCTCTAGTTTAAACTGACAGATTATTATGGGGATTATTGTACTGTTTGATTTTAAGGTAAAGGTTAGGGTTCCCTTCTACTTGGATTAAGATGAGATTTACCTGGTACTTGGATTAAGGTTAGGGTTAGATTTACCTGCTACTTGGATTAAGGTTAGGGTTAGATTTACCTGGTACTTGGATTAAGGTTAGGGTTAGATTTACCTGCTACTTGGATTAAGGTTAGGGTTAGATTTACCTGCTACTTGGATTAAGGTTAGGGTTAGATTTACCTGCTACTTGGATTAAGGTTTGGGTTAGATTTACCTGCTACTTGGATTAAGGTTAGGGTTAGATTTACCTGCTACTTGGATTAAGGTTAGGGTTAGATTTACCTGCTACTTGGATTAAGGTTAGGGTTAGATTTACCTGCTACTTGGATTAAGGTTAGGGTTAGATTTACCTGCTACTTGGATTAAGGTTAGGGTTAGATTTACCTGCTACTTGGATTAAGGTTAGGGTTAGATTTACCTGGTACTTGGATTAAGGTTAGGGTTAGATTTACCTGCTACTTGGATTAAGGTTAGGGTTAGATTTACCTGGTACTTGGATTAAGGTTAGGGTTAGATTTACCTGGTACTTGGATTAAGGTTAGGGTTAGATTTACCTGGTACTTGGATTAAGGTTAGGGTTAGATTTACCTGCTACTTGGATTAAGGTTAGGGTTAGATTTACCTGCTACTTGGATTAAGGTTAGGGTTAGATTTACCTGGTACTTGGATTAAGGTTAGGGTTAGATTTACCTGCTACTTGGATTAAGGTTAGGGTTAGATTTACCTGCTACTTGGATTAAGGTTAGGGTTAGATTTACCTGCTACTTGGATTAAGGTTAGGGTTAGATTTACCTGCTACTTGGATTAAGGTTAGGGTTAGATTTATCTGCTACTTGGATTAAGGTTAGGGTTAGATTTACCTGCTACTTGGATTAAGGTTAGGGTTAGATTTACCTGCTACTTGGATTAAGGTTAGGGTTAGATTTACCTGCTACTTGGATTAAGGTTAGGGTTAGATTTACCTGCTACTTGGATTAAGGTTAGGGTTAGATTTACCTGCTACTTGGATTAAGGTTAGGGTTAGATTTACCTGCTACTTGGATTAAGGTTAGGGTTAGATTTACCTGCTACTTGGATTAAGGTTAGGGTTAGATTTACCTGCTACTTGGATTAAGGTTAGGGTTAGATTTACCTGGTACTTGGATTAAGGTTAGGGTTAGATTTATCTGCTACTTGAATTAGGGTTAGGGTTAGATTTACCTGCTACTTGGATTAAGGTTAGGGTTAGATTTATCTGCTACTTGGATTAGGGTTAGGGTTAGATTTACCTGCTACTTGGATTAAGGTTAGGGTTAGATTTACCTGCTACTTGGATTAAGGTTAGGGTTAGATTTACCTGGTACTTGAACGCCGTAGACATTTGCCTCTTGGACAAAGTCTATCAGGGTGAGGATGTCAGCTACTTCAGTTGTGGCCACATTCTCTCCCTTCCACCTGTAGGGGTCAATATAACTCAACTAAATAAAATATAATATATTCTCTCCCTTCCACCTCTAGGGGTCAATTCAACTAAATATAATATAATATGTTCTCTCCCTTCCACCTGTAGGGGTCAATACAAGTCAACTAAATATAATATAATATAATATGTTCTCTCCCTTCCACCTCTAGGGGTCAATCCAACTCAACTAAATATAATATAATATGTTCTCTCCCTTCCACCTGTAGGGGTCAATATAACTCAACTAAATATAATATAATATAATATGTTCTCTCCCTTCCACCTGTAGGGGTCAATATAACTCAACTAAATATAATATAATATATTCTCTCCCTTCCACCTCTAGGGGTAAATTCAACTCAACTAAATATAATATAATATGTTCTCTCCCTTCCACATGTAGGGGTCAATACAAGTCAACTAAATATAATATAATATATTCTCTCCCTTCCACCTCTAGGGGTCAATACAACTCAACTAAATATAATATGTTCTCTCCCTTCCACCTGTAGGGGTCAATACAAGTCAACTAAATATAATATAATATATGCTCTCCCTTCCACCTGTAGGGGTCAATGTAACTCAACTAAATATAATATAATATATTCTCTCCCTTCCACCTGTAGGGGTCAATGTAACTCAACTAAATATAATATAATATGTTCTCTCCCTTCCACCTGTAGGGGTCAATGTAACTAAACTAAATATAATATAATATATTCTCTCCCTTCCACCTGTAGGGGTCAATGTAACTCAACTAAATATAATATAATATATTCTCTCCCTTCCACCTGTAGGGGTCAATATAACTCAACTAAATATAATATAATATATTCTCTCCCTTCCACCTGTAGGGGTCAATATAACTCAACTAAATATAATATAATATATTCTCTCCCTTCCACCTGTAGGGGTCAATATAACTCAACTAAATATAATATAATATATTCTCCCCCTTCCACCTGTAGGGGTCAATATAACTCAACTAAATATAATATAATATATTCTCTCCCTTCCACCTGTAGGGGTCAATACAACTCAACTAAATATAATGCCATACTGTAGGTCAGAATACGTACCTGAATGTATCTCCGACTCGATCCTGAAAGTAAATAAAGTTGTCCTGGCCTATCTTCAGCAGGTCTCCACTGTTAAAGTACAGATCTCCTTTCTGAAACACGTCTCTCAGTCTCTTCCTCTCTGTCTGCTGGCTGTTAGCGTATCCAACAAAAGGAGCGATGCCTGTGATCCGGCACACCAACAGTCCTGTTTCATCTTCAGGAAGACACACACACACACACACACACACACACACACACACACACACACACACACACACACACACACACACACACACACACACACACACACACACACACACACACACATACACACACACACACACACACACACACACACACACACACACACACACACACACACACACACACACACACACACACACACACACACACACACACACACACACACACACACACACACACACGCACAATAATGTATACCCACACGAACAGTCCTGTCTCTTCCTTAGGGAACGGGCCGAACACCCAAACATGAATAGCATAATGTACATTGAGATGTGTGTGATTTTCAGGTCATTATTGTACACCAGAATGTGTCCACAGTAACCTCACTGGTTAAATAAAGGCCAATACTAACACAGCTACGAAAGAGCATCTCACCTTTAGGAGCTTCTACGCACAGTCCGGTAGAGTCTCTGATTGGTTCATCTCTCTCTGTGTCGTATTTAATCAGAGTATAAGGAAACAGCTTCTATAAGAGACAGGAGAGACATCATGATCAGAACATAGTGAAACATATTCTATAAGAGACAGGAGAGACATCATGATCAGAACATAGTGAAACAGATTCTATAAGAGACAGGAGAGACATCATGATCAGAACATAGTGAAACAGATTCTATAAGAGACAGGAGAGACATCATGATCAGAACATAGTGAAACAGATTCTATAAGAGACAGGAGAGACATCATGATCAGAACATAGTGAAACAGATTCTATAAGAGAGACATCATGATCAGAACATAGTGAAACAGATTCTATAAGAGACATCATGATCAGAACATAGTGAAACAGATTCTATAACAGAGACAGGAGAGACATCATGATCAGAACATAGTGAAACAGATTCTATAACAGAGACAGGAGAGACATCATTATGACAAAGACACAGCATTTCAGTTGATGTTCGGATCCCAACCCTGGTAAAATGTCCAATGTAAGAAGTACAAGCTTTACCAATTTAATACAAATATAAGTATCTAGCTATGTTAAGATAAATGTACTAACTGTGAGTCTGGATAAGAACGTCTTCTAAATTATTCAAATGGCATTTAAATGTAGAGGAAAGCATGATATCTCAGTAGAGTTGGAGTCAATTCCATTTCAATTCAGTAACTGAAATTAAATGGAATTGTCCCCAACCATGGTTCTTTAGGAGTCAGATCTTCAGGCCCCTTAGTCATAAAGTGTCTCAGAGTAGGAGTACTGATCTAGGGATCCAGTTTTGCCTTTTAGATCATAATGAATAAGGTTTCATGAACAGGGGGGCATTATGAATCCGGGCCCAGGAGACAGGGCTGTTCAGGAGTCAGTCCTTACCTGGTGTAGGTAGTGAGACATTATGAATCCGGGCCCAGGAGACAGGGCTGTTCAGGAGTCAGTCCTTACCTGGTGTAGGTAGTGAGACATTATGAATCCGGGCCCAGGAGACAGGGCTGTTCAGGAGTCAGTCCTTACCTGGTGTAGGTAGTGAGACATTATGAATCCGGGCCCAGGAGACAGGGCTGTTCAGGAGTCAGTCCTTACCTGGTGTAGGTAGTGAGACATTATGAATCCGGGCCCAGGAGACAGGGCTGTTCAGGAGTCAGTCCTTACCTGGTGTAGGTAGTGAGACATTATGAATCCGGGCCCAGGAGACAGGGCTGTTCAGGAGTCAGTCCTTACCTGGTGTAGGTAGTGAGACATTATGAATGCGGGCCCAGGAGACAGGGCTGTTCAGGTCCTTAGTCAGTCCTGTACCTGGTGTAGGTAGTGAGACATTATGAATCCGGGCCCAGGAGACAGGGCTGTTCAGGAGTCAGTCCTTACCTGGTGTAGGTAGTGAGACATTATGAATCCGGGCCCAGGAGACAGGGCTGTTCAGGAGTCAGTCCTTACCTGGTGTAGGTAGTGAGACATTATGAATCCGGGCCCAGGAGACAGGGCTGTTCAGGAGTCAGTCAGTCTTACCTGGTGTAGGTAGTGAGACATTATGAATCCGGGCCCAGGAGACAGGGCTGTTCAGGAGTCAGTCCTTACCTGGTGTAGGTAGTGAGACATTATGAATCCGGGCCCAGGAGACAGGGCTGTTCAGGAGTCAGTCCTTACCTGGTGTAGGTAGTGAGACATTATGAATCCGGGCCCAGGAGACAGGGCTGTTCAGGAGTCAGTCCTTACCTGGTGTAGTAGTGAGACATTATGAATCCGGGCCCAGGAGACAGGGCTGTTCAGGAGTCAGTCCTTACCTGGTGTAGGTAGTGAGACATTATGAATCCGGGCCCAGGAGACAGGGCTGTTCAGAGTCAGTCCTTACCTGGTGTAGGTAGTGAGACATTATGAATCCGGGCCCAGGAGACAGGGCTGTTCAGGAGTCAGTCCTTACCTGGTGTAGGTAGTGAGACATTATGAATCCGGGCCCAGGAGACAGGGCTGTTCAGGAGTCAGTCCTTACCTGGTGTAGGTAGTGAGACATTATGAATCCGGGCCCAGGAGACAGGGCTGTTCAGGAGTCAGTCCTTACCTGGTGTAGGTAGTGAGACATTATGAATCCGGGCCCAGGAGACAGGGCTGTTCAGGAGTCAGTCCTTACCTGGTGTAGGTAGAGACATTATGAATCCGGGCCCAGGAGACAGGGCTGTTCAGGAGTCAGTCCTTACCTGGTGTAGGTAGTGAGACATTATGAATCCGGGCCCAGGAGACAGGGCTGTTCAGGAGTCAGTCCTTACCTGGTGTAGGTAGTGAGACATTATGAATCCGGGCCCAGGAGACAGGGCTGTTCAGGAGTCAGTCCTTACCTGGTGTAGGTAGTGAGACATTATATATCCGGGCCCAGTGTTCAGGAGTCAGACCTGTCTAGGTTAGACATTATGAATCCGGGCCCAGGAGACAGGGCTGTTCAGGAGTCAGTCCTTACCTGGTGTAGGTAGTGAGACATTATGAATCCGGGCCCAGGAGACAGGGCTGTTCAGGAGTCAGTCCTTACCTGGTGTAGGTAGTGAGACATTATGAATCCGGGCCCAGGAGACAGGGCTGTTCAGGAGTCAGTCCTTACCTGGTGTAGGTAGTGAGACATTATGAATCCGGGCCCAGACAGGGCTGTTCAGAGTAGGGTAGTGAGACTGTATCAGGAGGGCTCAGTCCCTTACCTGGTGTAGGTAGTGAGACATTGAATGAGACAGGGCTGTTCAGGAGTCAGTCCAGGGCCCAGGAGACAGGGCTGTTCAGGAGTCAGTCCTTACCTGGTGCAGGTAGTGAGACATTATGAATCCGGGCCCAGGAGACAGGGCTGTTCAGGAGTCAGTCCTTACCTGGTGTAGGTAGTGAGACATTATGAATCCGGGCCCAGGAGACAGGGCTGTTCAGGAGTCAGTCCTTACCTGGTGTAGGTAGTGAGACATTATGAATCCGGGCCCAGGAGACAGGGCTGTTCAGGAGTCAGTCCTTACCTGGTGACAGGTAGTGAGACATTATGAATCCGGGCCCAGGAGACAGGGCTGTTCAGGAGTCAGTCCTTACCTGGTGTAGGTAGTGAGACATTATGAATCCGGGCCCAGGAGACAGGGCTGTTCAGGAGTCAGTCCTTACCTGGTGTAGGTAGTGAGACATTATGAATCCGGGCCCAGGAGACAGGGCTGTTCAGGAGTCAGTCCTTACCTGGTGTGGTAGTGAGACATTATGAAGTGAGACATTATGGCCCAGGAGACAGGGCTGTTCAGGAGTCAGTCCTTACCTGGTGTAGGTAGTGAGACATTATGAATCCGGGCCCAGGAGACAGGGCTGTTCAGGTCAGTCCTTACCTGAGGTAGTGAGACATTATGAATCCGGGCCCAGGAGACAGGGCTGTTCAGGAGTCAGTCCTTACCTGGTGTAGGTAGTGAGACATTATGAATCCGGGCCCAGGAGACAGGGCTGTTCAGGAGTCAGTCCTTACCTGGTGTAGGTAGTGAGACATTATGAATCCGGGCCCAGGAGACTGGGCTGTTCAGGAGTCAGTCCTTACCTGGTGTAGGTAGGAGACAGGAGACTGTTCAGGAGTCAGTCCTTACCTGGTGTAGGTAGTGAGACATTATGAATCCGGGCCCAGGAGACAGGGCTGTTCAGGAGTCAGTCCACCTGGTGTAGGTAGTGAGACATTCATCAGAATCCGGGCCCAGGAGACAGGGCTGTTCAGGAGTCAGTCCTTACCTGGTCCTAGGTAGTGAGACATTATGAATCCGGGCCCAGGAGACAGGGCTGTTCAGGAGTCAGTCCTTACCTGGTGTAGGTAGTGAGACATTATGAATCCGGGCCCAGGAGACAGGGCTGTTCAGGAGTCAGTCCTTACCCGGTGCAGGTAGTGAGACATTATGAATCCGGGCCCAGGAGACAGGGCTGTTCAGGAGTCAGTCCTTACCCGGTGCAGGTAGTTGACTCGTCCGATAGCTCCTATCTTCCCGGTGTAGTTGATCAATCCCACATTGCCCTCCGTTGAAGCATAAAACTCCCTCACGTAGATGCTCCCAAAGCGGTTCAGGAATTCCTTCCATATCTCTGCTCTCACACCGTTACCAATGGCCAGCCTGACTTTGTGCTCTCTGTCGTTGTCTCTCTGGAACGTTGGGAGAAAACACAAACATTCATCTTTTCAACGTTTTTATTTTGGTTGTATGTCAATCGTGTTATTCTGAAGTCAAAGACGAATGCACACATTTGGTGAACAATAATGATTTTCTAATTCAAATTCTCATTTGAACAGTCATATAGTTTATTACCATTAGAGACAGGAGTCTCCACAGTCATATAGTGTATTACCATTAGAGACAGTCATAGAGACAGGAGTCTGTACAGTCATATAGTGTATTACCATTAGAGACAGTCATAGAGACAGGAGTCTGTACAGTCATATAGTGTATTACCATTAGAGACAGTCATAGAGACAGGAGTCTGTACAGTCATATAGTGTATTACCATTAGAGACAGTCATAGAGACAGGAGTCTGTACAGTCATATAGTGTATTACCAATAGAGACAGGAGTCTGTACAGTCATAGAGACAGGAGTCTGTACAGTCATATAGTGTATTACCATTAGAGACAGGAGTCTGTACAGTCATAGAGACAGGAGTCTGTACAGTCATATAGTGTATTACCATTAGAGACAGGAGTCTGTACAGTCATATAGTGTATTACCATTAGAGACAGTCATAGAGACAGGAGTCTGTACAGTCATAGAGACAGGAGTCTGTACAGTCATATAGTTTATTACCATTAGAGACAGGAGTCGGTACAGTCATAGAGACAGGAGTCTGTACAGTCATAGAGTGTATTACCATTAGAGACAGGAGTCTGTACAGTCATAGAGACAGGAGTCTGTACAGTCATATAGTTTATTACCATTAGAGACAGGAGTCTGTACAGTCATAGAGATAGGAGTCTGTACAGTCATATAGTGTATTACCATTAGAGACAGTCATAGACACAGGAGTCTGTACAGTCATAGAGACAGGAGTCTGTTCAGTCATATAGTGTATTACCAATAGAGACAGGAGTCTGTACAGTCATAGAGACAGGAGTCTGTACAGTCATATAGTGTATTACCATTAGAGACAGGAGTCTGTACAGTCATAGAGACAGGAGTCTGTACAGTCATATAGTGTATTACCATTAGAGACAGGAGTCTGTACAGTCATAGAGACAGGAGTCTGTACAGTCATATAGTGTATTACCATTAGAGACAGGAGTCTGCACAGTCATATAGTGTATTACCATTAGAGACAGGAGTCTGCACAGTCATATAGTGTATTACCATTAGAGACAGGAGTCTGTACAGTCATAGAGACAGGAGTCTGTACAGTCATATAGTGTATTACCATTAGAGACAGGAGTCTGTACAGTCATATAGTGTATTACCATTAGAGACAGGAGTCTGTACAGTCATATAGTGTATTACCATTAGAGACAGGAGTCGGTACAGTCATATAGTGTATTACCATTAGAGACAGGAGTCTGTACAGTCATAGAGACAGGAGTCTGTACAGTCATAGTGACAGGAGTCTGTACAGTCATATAGTGTATTACCATTAGAGACAGTCATAGAGACAGGAGTCTGTACAGTCATATAGTGTATTACCATTAGAGACAGGAGTCTGTACAGTCATAGAGACAGGAGTCTGTACAGTCATAGAGACAGGAGTCTGTACAGTCATATAGTGTATTACCATTAGAGACAGGAGTCTGTACAGTCATATAGTGTATTACCATTAGAGACAGGAGTCTGCACAGTCATATAGTGTATTACCATTAGAGACAGGAGTCTGCACAGTCATATAGTGTATTACCATTAGAGACAGGAGTCTGTACAGTCATAGAGACAGCAGTCTGTACAGTCATATAGTGTATTACCATTAGAGACAGGAGTCTGCACAGTCATATAGTGTATTACCATTGAGACAGGAGTCTGTACAGTCATATAGTGTATTACCATTAGAGACAGGAGTCTGTACAGTCATAGAGACAGGAGTCTGTACAGTCATAGAGACAGGAGTCTGTACAGTCATATAGTGTATTACCATTAGAGACAGGAGTCTGCACAGTCATATAGTGTATTACCATTAGAGACAGGAGTCTGTACAGTCATATAGTGTATTACCATTAGAGACAGGAGTCTGTACAATCATAGAGACAGGAGTCTGTACAGTCATAGAGACAGGAGTCTGTACAGTCATATAGTGTATTACCATTAGAGACAGGAGTCTGTACAGTCATAGAGACAGGAGTCTGTACAGTCATAGAGACAGGAGTCTGTACAGTCATATAGTGTGTTACCATTAGAGACAGGAGTCTGTACAGTCATATAGTGTATTACCATTAGAGACAGGAGTCTGTACAGTCATAGAGACAGGAGTCTGTACAGTCATATAGTGTATTACCATTAGAGACAGGAGTCTGCACAGTCATATAGTGTATTACCATTAGAGACAGGAGTCTGTACAGTCATAGAGACAGGAGTCTGTACAGTCATAGAGACAGGAGTCTGTACAGTCATATAGTGTATTACCATTAGAGACAGGAGTCTGTACAGTCATAGAGACAGGAGTCTGTACAGTCATATAGTGTGTTACCATTAGAGACAGGAGTCTGTACAGTCATATAGTGTATTACCATTAGAGACAGGAGTCTGTACAGTCATATAGTGTGTTACCATTAGAGACAGGAGTCTGTACAGTCATATAGTGTATTACCAATAGAGACAGGAGTCTGCACAGTCATAGAGACAAGAGTCTGTACATTCATATAGTGTATTACCAATAGAGACCGGAGTCTGTACAGTCATAGAGTGTGTTACCAATAGAGACAGTAGTCTGCACAGTCATAGAAACAGGAGTCATTGAGTGAAAAGAAAACTAACATCGTAAGCTAACATTATATTAGGTTCTATAACATTCTAACCTAACATTCTATTACATTCTAACCTAACGTTCTATTACATTCTAACCTAACATTCTATAACATTCTAACCTAACATTCTATTACATTCTAACCTAACATTCTATAACTTTCTAACCTAACATTCTAACCTAACATTCTATTACATTCTAACCTAACATTCTAACCTAACGTTCTACAACATTCTAACCTAACATTCTATAACATTCTAACCTAATGTTCTATTAGATTCTAACCTAACATTCTAACCTAACATTCTATAACATTCTAACCTAACATTCTAACCTAACATTCTATTACATTCTAACCTAACATTCTATAACATTCTAACCTAACATTCTAACCTAACGTTCTATTACATTCTAACCTAACATTCTATAACATTCTAACCTAACATTCTAACCTAACGTTCTATTACATTCTAACCTAACGTTCTATAACATTCTAACCTAACATTCTATAACATTCTAACCGAACATTCTAACCTAACGTTCTATAACATTCTAACCTAACGTTCTATAACATTCTAACCTAACATTATTTTGAACTATCCAATAAAAGGTTTGAAAATATGACCCGCCATACGTGATTACATTCCCCTTCCCTGACCCAGATATATCCCAGCCTAAGCCCCAGCCCTCAGCCCCAGCCCACCACTGACTGTCATTACACATGGTAGAGTCCCTAAGTAAAGGCCACTAGCTATTCTGAGAGGACCACCAGACCAGAACCACGAGGGTGTGTCCTAAATGGCAACCTATTCCCTTTATACTGTAGTCCACTACTGTTGCCCTGGTGAAACTATAGAGGGAATTGGTTGCCATTTGATATGTAGCTGTAGACCACTAGGCTGTGGGAGGGTCACATGGTGTGTCTGTACGTGGAGAGGGGTTCAGTTTCAATGGTGGGAACACAGAATGTTTACATTGCTCTCCAGGCCACGCCTTCGAGGGCCCTGAAATATGACGGCCATAAAAAGTAAGGAGACGTGGATGACGTGCAAACCAATATTTAATTTCTGAATTGGTTACAATTAGTTCAGGGTTAAGGTTAGGGGTTGGGCTAGTTGGGAGGGTCAACTGGTTTGGGTTAGGGTTAAGGTTAGGGGTTGGGCTAGTTGGGAGGGTCAACGGGATGCTGGTCAGAAGAGTCTTATAAAAGTCTCTCCACATGAATTCCTCTGAATTCTGCCTAGTCCAGAACTGTCTGCATGTAGCCTAGTCCAAAACTGTCTGCATGTAGCCTAGTCCAAAACTGTCTGCATGTAGCCTAGTCCAAAACTGTCTGCATGTAGCCTAGTCCAGAACTGTCTGCATGTAGCCTAATCCAGAACTGTCTGCATGTAGCCTAGTCCAAAACTGTCTGCATGTAGCCTAGTCCAAAACTGTCTGCATGTAGCCTAGTCCAGAACTGTCTGCATGTAGCCTAGTCCAGAACTGTCTGCATGTAGCCTAGTCCAGAACTGTCTGCATGTAGCCTAGTCCAGAACTGTCTGCATGTAGCCTAGTCCAAAACTGTCTGCATGTAGCCTAGTCCAAAACTGTCTGCATGTAGCCTAGTCCAAAACTGTCTGCATGTAGCCTAGTCCAGAACTGTCTGCATGTAGCCTAATCCAGAACTGTCTGCATGTAGCCTAGTCCAAAACTGTCTGCATGTAGCCTAGTCCAAAACTGTCTGCATGTAGCCTAGTCCAGAACTGTCTGCATGTAGCCAAAACTGTCCAAAAAACTGTCTGCATGTAGCCTAGTCCAAAACTGTCTGCATGTAGCCTAGTCCAGAACTGTCTGCATGTAGCCTAGTCCAAAACTGTCTGCATGTAGCCTAGTCCAAAACTGTCTGCATGTAGCCTAGTCCAAAACTGTCTGCATGTAGCCTAGTCCAAAACTGTCTGCATGTAGCCTAGTCCAAAACTGTCTGCATGTAGCCTAGTCCAAAACTGTCTGCATGTAGCCTAGTCCAAAACTGTCTGCATGTAGCCTAGTCCAAAACTGTCTGCATGTAGCCTAGTCCAAAACTGTCTGCATGTAGCCTAGTCCAAAACTGTCTGCATGTAGCCTAGTCCAAAACTGTCTGCATGTAGCCTAGTCCAAAACTGTCTGCATGTAGCCTAGTCCAAAACTGTCTGCATGTAGCCTAGTCCAAAACTGTCTGCATGTAGCCTAGTCCAAAACTGTCTGCATGTAGCCTAGTCCAGAACTGTCTGCATGTAGCCTAGTCCAAAACTGTCTGCATGTAGCCTAGTCCAAAACTGTCTGCATGTAGCCTAGTCCAGAACTGTCTGCATGTAGCCTAATCCAGAACTGTCTGCATGTAGCCTAGTCCAAAACTGTCTGCATGTAGCCTCGTCCAGAACTGTCTGCATGTAGCCTAGTCCAAAACTGTCTGCATGTAGCCTAGTCCAAAACTGTCTGCATGTAGCCTAGTCCAGAACTGTCTGCATGTAGCCTAGTCCAGAACTGTCTGCATGTAGCCTAGTCCAAAACTGTCTGCATGTAGCCTAGTCCAAAACTGTCTGCATGTAGCCTAGTCCAAAACTGTCTGCATGTAGCCTAATCCAGAACTGTCTGCATGTAGCCTAGTCCAAAACTGTCTGCATGTAGCCTAGTCCAAAACTGTCTGCATCTACTGTAGCCTAGTCCAGAAAATAAACGTTGATAGCATCTTCCATGAAATGGCATCTCCCAACTGCCTGCATATTTTACCTCCAAAAAGAGGTAGAAACATCTACTATCATAATATGAACCTATAAATGACCTTTTCAACTCCATCAATCGTCTGGATTCAATCCAACTCAATTGAAAATATCACTTTAGAACATTCCAGGTCAGTGACATCACAGTAAGGTGACACTGGGAATCTTAATGATTCTATTTCTGACGCTACAGCTGTGGCCGGGTTGTAAAACAACCTCGCTGGAGAGATGTAGAAGTGGCTGAGAGGGTCTCGGTCTGATTGGACACACAGAGGGAGCCGTTCGCGCCACAAAGCCTGGGCATAAACCACACCTGGCTTCAAGTAGTATTTGGAATCTTTTGAATAGTTTAGATGTGCTTGATTGAACATGCCTGATGCAGTGGAACCAAGTCCAACAAGTCCAAACCCCGCCCATCAGCCTTTCCAGGAAGGCTCAGTCAGAAAACACTGTTCAAAGAATTTGAACATTTCAAATAGTATTTGAACATGCAGAAAAAGCTCTCTGTGACACTCTGCCTCGGGTGTAACTTAACTTCATCTGTCTGAATACTGGGAAGAAGATCACTTGACTTGAACAATCTAGATTCCACTATTCTGTTAACGCCGGTCTGAAAAGCCAGTCTGTAACACTAGTCTGTAACACTAGTCTGTAACACTAGTCTGTAACACTAGTCT
>NW_026279222.1:0-4769 GCF_023373465.1 Oncorhynchus keta | reverse complement strand
ACGTGGGCTAGTTGAAATGTTTTTATTTTTTAACTTTAGCCGAATGGGCTAGTTGAAATGTTGTTATTTTTAACTTTAGCCGACGTGGGCTCGTTGATCTGGACATCTCTAACACGTTATGAATATCTCTCACGGTCTGTAATGACTGACATGACAAGAGGACCTGATTATTCACCACCCACTCTAGAAATTGCACCTTGTGCATTCTACTATTAAAACTGCCAAGAGTAACTTTAAAGCAGGACAGATTGATTTTTAGGGGGTCTAGAGGAGTGTGGTCCTTCTGTAGCTCAGTTGGCAGAGCATGGCGCTTGTAACGCCAGGGTAGTGGGTCTGATTCCCGGGACCACCCATACGTAGAATGTATGCACACATGACTGTAAGTCGCTTTGGATAAAGCGCTTGCTAAATGGCATATATTATTATTATATATTATAATATTAGTGTCCATAGGGTCTGTGCAGCAAGTCACATTTTATGTCACATTCTTCTTAGGCAAGTGTAAACTAACAGTGAAATGCTTACTTACTTACAAGTTGCTTCTCCAACCATGTAGAGTTAAAGATAACATAAAAGAAGCAGGCTGAACGTCGTTTGACGTCCCTACTTTAGGGCCCTCTAGTCACAAGTAATAGAATAGGAGACTAATTTGAGAAGCAACCCCACATGTATGCTGATCGTGAAGGTTTGGTAGCTCGACAGAACATCTTTGAGATCCTAGCGAACTACCTTCGTCAAGTGGTCACTTTCATGTTATCTACGATGAGATTTTTCTGCGACATCTCTATTTTTAACAGCTGTATGTTGTGCAGTAGCTCTTTCCTCTCGATGAGCTGTCGGGTGACTTTCTGCGTCCCGGTGCGGTCCCGTTCGTCCGACGACGAGATGTCTTCCGTGGGCACCGTGGTCTCCCAGGCTGAACTCTTCCGACTCCTCCAGGGAGCTGGAGATATTCACCGACAGGTTTTCGGCGTCTTCTTCGCAGGCATTTTGAAGCTAGATAAACGTTAGCTACCTCGCTTTTGTCAAACAAAGTAGTGATCTGCTTTTTTTTGCCAGCTCACTGCTGAGCATGCACAGGATTACCGAAGATTTATTAATTTACCATATAAATTACCGAAGATTACCGAAGATTTATTAATTTACCATATAATTTACCGAAGATTACCGAAGATTTATTAATTTACCATATAAATTACCGAAGATTAAGGATTAGCGAACTCAAAGAGTTCAAGGACGGTTAAAGGCGTTAGCGAGCTAGTTGTATGATTGTTTAACTAGCTAACAACGTCGACTGTTGCACGACATATACTGGTAACGAGCTCCTTGTCTGTGGTTGTATTAACTGTTAGCCACTGTACAGTACTAGTTAGTTAGCTAGACTAGTTATAGTTAGCTAGTTATAGTTAGCTAACGTCGAATAGTTGGAAAAGTTCACTGTCCGACAAGTAGCTTCATAGCTAGCTGGCTAATTCCTTACAAATTATAATATTTTTTTGTTGTTGTTAATATCCCATAAATTAAATGGGGTTTAGCAATTAACTATTTATATTCGCGAACAACCCTAAATGTTCGGTGGTCGCTGTTTTCATAATTTCAACGGTCCCGCTTCGAATCGCATAGAAACCGCCGCTCGCGGATCACAACAAACAAAACGGAAGTGACATCCGAGTCACTTCCGTTTGTTTTGCAACCACATAAAATGTTCGCCAGAAACAACAGCAACATTTAATAATCATTTATTCAACTTTTTTTTTTTAGCGCTATTCATTACATAAAGGATCTCGACGCGCTTTAAAGAAACAAAACAAAACATAATGAGATTGACAGTCAATGGAAAATTCATGGCTTTGAGTGGTCATCTGAGGGAGATGGTTAAGAGGGGAGAGAAAGTTCGGAGGCAGGCAGGCAGCACGGTTTTCTTCTTCGAGGTTTTATTGGCGGACTACATCCCAAAATGGTACATTGCCACCACCTACTGGGTGGGGTGAAAACAAAAACTTTAACCACTGAACATAAAATAATAATAATAATGTATAAAGATTTTAATCCCAGAAACAGTTCAGCTGCATTAACAATTATATCAATCTTTCTTGATTTACTTTCAATTTGTGCAGTTCCGTCTATCACCAATGCTTTAAATTACACAGAGTCCACTATCTTCACATGAAGGATTTCTGGGTCCTGCTGTTGATTCTCAGCCTGATGCTGAAGGCTCCAATGTAGGCATCCCATTCTACACTACCGCAGGACCTTCAGATATACTCACTCTTTCAACCCTTTTGACAGCCTCTGCATAGGAGAATCTCAACTGCCTTTGATTTGAGCAATCTCAGTCTCTTCTACCATACATCGGGAACTCCAATGATTGCTCTTCATGCTCCCCACCACAGTTGATTGCTCCTCATGCTCCCCACCACAGTTGATTGCTCTTCATGCTCCCCACCACAGTTGATTGTCCTCTTCAGTGCTCCTCCCTCACAGTTGATTGCTCTTCATGCCTCGACAGGTGTCCTCCTCGACAGGTGTCCTCCCTCGACAGGTGTCCTCCCTAGACAAGTGTCCTCCCTCGACAGGTGTCCTCCCTCGACAGGTGTCCTCCCTCGACAGGTGTCCTCCCTAGACAGGTGTCCTCCCTCGACAGGTGTCCACCCTAGACAGGTGTCCTCCCTCGACAGGTGTCCTCCCTAGACAGGTGTCCTCCATAGACAGGTGTCCTCCCTCGACAGGTGTCCTCCCTAGACAGGTGTCCTCCCTCGACAGGTGTCCTCCCTCGACAGGTGTCCTCCCTAGACAGGTGTCCTCCCTAGACAGGTGTCCACCCTAGACAGGTGTCCTCCCTCGACAGGTGTCCTCCCTCGACAGGTGTCCTCCATAGACAGGTGTCCTCCCTCGACAGGTGTCCTCCCTAGACAAGTGTCCTCCCTCGACAGGTGTCCTCCCTAGACAGGTGTCCTCCCTAGACAGGTGTCCACCCTAGACAGGTGTCCTCCCTCGACAGGTGTCCTCCCTCGACAGGTGTCCTCCCTAGACAGGTGTCCTCCCTAGACAAGTGTCCTCCCTCGACAGGTGTCCTCCCTAGACAGGTGTCCTCCCTAGACAGGTGTCCTCCCTCGACAGGTGTCCTCCCTCGACAGGTGTCCTCCCTAGACAAGTGTCCTCCCTCGACAAGTGTCCTCCCTCGACAGGTGTCCTCCCTAGACAGGTGTCCTCCCTAGACAGGTGTCCTCCCTAGACAGGTGTCCTACCTCGACAGGTGTCCTCCCTAGACAGGTGTCCTCCCTAGACAGGTGTCCTCCCTAGACAGGTGCCCTACATTATATCCATCAGCTTGTTTGATGTCCAACAGACATAACTTCTGTTCCTCAGAAATAGGAAAATATAAAAGATGTATTTAAACCATGGATTGATGATTCTATGTATTGGCCATTGAGAGGCTTTGAAGCCACTGGTCGGCCATTTTGCCACTCCCCAGTAGGCGCAGTCTTCCATTGGAGTGAAAGTAATTCTACAGTATTTCAATTAAATATACAGTATTCAGAAATCACTCCACCATTTCCTGGTTGCTTAACATTTAGAATAGTTTGCCTCATTTCAGTTTATGTTGACAAAACAAGCAAGTATAGTGTAGAGAATCATTGTACCATCTAAACCGCTGTGAAATATATTAGCCAAAACCAAAAATATATGTTTTCAGCAGTTTGAAGCTGAGTGTACAAAACCTAAAGTAAAGGACACAAAAACTTTTTTAAACTTACGGGAAGCATAGAGATAGGACACATCTACTGATTGTTAGACTTGCTTTCAATGAGAATGACAGATCTATAGCACACATTTCTATGTGAATTTGGTGGGGTTTTCTAAAAACGTTCATATTGCAGCTTTAAATGTTTCAAGGACAAAATTACATGTATTTAAGTATTTGGGAACAATAACATAGGTAATCTAAAACAATTATACTTTAAGGAATTTAAAAAATATATATTGTATGTTTCACTAAAATAATATAATTTAAAAGTATGCATTATGGTGTTTGTAATATAATACACGTGGCAAGAAAATGAATATAGAATATTTAGTTAGCAACCTCAATGGGAATTCGCTATTAATTGTGCTAATTTTGTTAGCATTCTGATAATAGACGCCCAATGGGCTTTTAGCGTTTGTTGGAGCACCCTTTCTATAGCTTCCAAAATATGCTTTACAACGGTGGGGGAGTGTCAAGATGGGGGCACTTTGGCTTCAACACAGCGCCCCCTATCAGTCACCTAGTTTATAGACGAACCTTTGAGCAGGACTCAGGTGAAGTTTAAACTCAGTTGGTAGTTTAGGGTAATTTCCGGTTCCAAATTGTCTCTTGCATTTAACGTTGTTTACTATGTATTGACGTGGGAAAATAACATTTTTTTGTATGATTGGTTAAATGTGAGTCTTCTGTACAAATTGTTATACCCAGAACATTAATCCCGGAACACTTGCATCAGCACGACTGAATAATGGCGTTGCACACGTTTACAACGTGACCTTTCGACATTTTTTCTTCTTCCGATGAGCACGGATGTAAAATTGAATTCAGACTGACACAAATGTAAGACATTCAATGGAATATTACCACGATTACATGACCCATTCTGTCCTTGTTGAGAGTGGACCTTAATTGCAGTTTGTATAATTTTTTTGGAACATAAACACAGTCGCTTTCTATCTTGTCTGCATGTCGAACGGTATTTCCTCCTTCTGATGGACAGTTCTGGAACTTTAAATGTAAC
>NW_026279221.1:0-6203 GCF_023373465.1 Oncorhynchus keta | reverse complement strand
GTAGGGTGTAGGGTGTAGGGTTGGGGTGTAGGGTGGGGTGTAGGGTTGGGGTGTAGGGTGTGGGGTTAGGGTGGGCGGTGTGGGGTTGGGGTGTTAGGGTGTAGGGTGTTGGGTTGGGGTGTAGGGTGTGGGGTTGGGATGTTAGGATGTAGGGTTGGGGTGTGGGGTGTGGGGTTGGGGTGTGGGGTTGGGGTGTAGGGTGTAGGGTTGGGGTGTAGGGTTGAGGGTGTAGGGTGTATGGTGTAGGTTTGGGGTGTAGTGTGTTAGGTTGGGGTGTAGGGTTGGGGTGTAGGGTTGGGGTGTCGGGTGTAGGGTTGGGTGGTAGGGTGAAGTGTTGGTGTGTAGGGTAGGGGTGTATGGTGTAGGGTGTAGGGTGTAGGGTTGTGGTGTAGGGTTGGGGTGTAGGGTGTTGGGTTGGGGTGTTAGGTGTTGGGTTGGGGTGTAGGGTGTAGGGTTAGGGTATATGGTGTAGGGTTGGAGGTGTAGGGTTGGGGTGCAGTGTAGGGTTAGGGTGTAGCGTGTAGGGTTGAGTGTAGGGTTGTGTTGGTGTGTAGGATGTAGGGTGTAGGGTCGGGGTGTAGGGTCGGGGTGTAGGGTTGGGGAGTAGGGTTGTGGTGTAGGGTGTAGGGTTGGGGTGTAGGGTTGGGGTGTAGGGTGTGGGGTGTAGGGTTGGGGTGTAGGGTGTTGGGTTGGGGTGTAGGGTTGGGGTGTAGGGTTGGGGTGAAAGAGGTGAAAGGGTGAAGGGAGTTAGGGTGTATGGTGTGGGGTGTGGGGTGTAGGGTTGGGGTGTAGGGTGTTGGGTTGGGGTGTAGGGTTGGGGTGTAGGGTATAGGGTTGGGGTATCGGGTGTAGGGTTGGGTGGTAGGGTGAAGTGTTGGTGTGTAGGGTAGGGGTGTATGGTGTAGGGTTGGGGTGTAGGGTGTTAGGTTGGTGTAGGGTTGTGTTGGTGTGTAGGATGTAGGGTGTAGGGTTGGGGGTATCGGGTGTAGGGTTGGGTGGTAGGGTGAAGTGTTGGTGTGTAGGGTAGGGGTGTATGGTGTAGGGTTGGGGTGTAGGGTGTAGGGTTGGTGTAGGGTTGTGTTGGTGTGTAGGATGTAGGGTGTAGGGTTGGGGTGTAGGGTGTTGGGTTGGGGTGTAGGGTTGGGGTGTAGGGTTGGGGTGAAAGGGTGAAGGGTGAAGGGGTTAGGGTGTATGGTGTGGGGTGTGGGGTGTAGGGTTGGGGTGTAGGGTGTAGGGTTGGGGAGTAGGGTTGGGGTGTAGGGTGTAGGGTTGGGGTTTACTGGTTGAGTATAGGGGTTAGGGGTTAGCATGTATGTTTGGAGTATAGGGATAGGATTTAGGGGTTTGAGTGTGTGGTTGGAGTTTGTGTAGAGGTTGCGTTAGGGTGTAGGGTGTAGGGTGTAGGGTTGGGGTGTAGGGTGTAGGGTTGGGGAGTAGGGTTGGAGTGTAGGGTGTAGGGTTGGGGTGTAGGGTGGGGTGTAGGGTTGGGGTGTAGGGTGTAGGGGTTGGGGTGGGCGGTGTGGGGTTGGGGTGTTAGGGTGTAGGGTGTTGGGTTGGGGTGTAGGGTGTGGGGTTGGGATTTTAGGATGTAGGGTTGGGGTGTGGGGTGTGGGGTTGGGGTTTGGGGTTGGGGTGTAGGGTGTAGGGTTGGGGTGTAGGGTGTAGGGTTGGGGTGTAGGGTTGGGGTGTAGGTTTGGGGTGTAGTGTGTTAGGATTGGGGTGTAGGGTTGGGAGTGTAGGGTTGGGGTGTCAGGTGTAGGGTTGGGTGGTAGGGTGAAGTATTGGTGTGTAGGGTAGGGGTGTAGGGTGTAGGGTGTAGGGTGTAGGGTGTAGGGTTGTGGTGTAGGGTTGGGGTGTAGGGTGTTGGGTTGGGGTGTTGGGTGTTGGGTTGGGGTGTAGGGTGTAGGGTTAGGGTATATGGTGTAGGGTTGGGGTGTAGGGTTGGGGTGTAGGGTGTAGGGTTGGTGTAGGGTTGTGTTGGTGTGTAGGATGTAGGGTGTAGGAGTCGGGAGTGTAGGGTTGGGGAAGTAGGGTTGTGGTGTAGGGTGTAGGGTTGGGGGTGTAGGGTTGGGGTGTAGGGTGTGGGGTTGGTGTAGGGTTGTGTTGGTGTGTAGGATGTAGGGTGTAGGGTTGGGGTATCGGGTGTAGGGTTGGGTGGTAGGGTGAAGTGTTGGTGTGTAGGGTAGGGGTGTATGGTGTAGGGTTGGGGTGTAGGGTGTAGGGTTGGTGTAGGGTTGTGTTGGTGTGTAGGATGTAGGGTGTAGGGTTGGGGTGTAGGGTGTTGGGTTGGGGTGTAGGGTTGGGGGTGTAGGGTTGGGGTGAAAGGGTGAAGGGTGAAGGGGTTAGGGTGTATGGTGTGGGGTGTGGGGTGTAGGGTTGGGGTGTAGGGTGTAGGGTTGGGGAGTAGGGTTGGGGTGTAGGGTGTAGGGTTAGGGTTTACTGGTTGAGTATAGGGGTTGGGGTTGGCATGTATGTTTGGAGTATAGGGATAGGATTTAGGGGTTTGAGTGTGTGGTTGGAGTTTGTGTAGGGTTGCGTTGGGGTGTAGGGTGTAGGGTGTAGGGTTGGGGTGTAGGGTGTAGGGTTGGGGAAGTAGGGTTGGGGTGTAGGGTGTAGGGTTGGGGTGTAGGGTGGGGTGTAGGGTTGGGGTGTAGGGTGTGGGGTTGGGGTGGGCGGTGTGGGGTTGGGGTGTTAGGGTGTAGGGTGTTGGGTTGGGGTGTAGGGTGTGGGGTTGGGATGTTAGGATGTAGGGTTAGGAGTGTAGAAATTTGGGGTGTGAGGTTGGGGTGTAAAGTAGTAGGGTTGGGGTGTAGGGTGTAGGGTTGCAGTGTAGGAATTTAGGGGTGTGAGTTTGGGAGGTATGTATTAGGGTGGGGTGTAGGAATTTAGAATTAGCAAGGTTTAGAGTGTCAAGTGAAAATTTGGTGGCCAGGGTAAGTATTGAGTGTGGCAAAGGTAAAGTGTATATAGTATAAGGTAAAGTTTGGTATAGTAGGTTAAATTTAAGGTGTTTAAGGGTATTAGAATTTAAGTTTGGGTGTATGTAAATTTAATATTACTTGGGGTATAGGGTTGGGGTGTAAGTGTATTGGTGTAAGTTTTTGGTGTAAGGATGTAGGGTGTAAGGTCAAGGTAGCAAGAATTTGAAGTAGGGTTTATGTTAAGGTTATGTAGAATGCCAAGTGTAAGTGTAGTAGGAATTTGGGTGTAGGGTGTTGGGTTGGGGTGTAGGGTTGGGGTGAAAGGAGGGTGAAGGGTGAAGGGGGTTAGGGTGTATGGTGTGGGGTGTGGGGTGTAGGGTTGGGGTGTAGGGTGTTGGGTTGGGGTGTAGGGTTGGGGTGTAGGGTATAGGGTTGGGGTATCGGGTGTAGGGTTGGGTGGTAGGGTGAAGTGTTGGTGTGTAGGGTAGGGGTGTATGGTGTAGGGTTGGGGTGTAGGGTGTTGGGTTGGTGTAGGGTTGTGTTGGTGTGTAGGATGTAGGGTGTAGGGTTGGGGTATCGGGTGTAGGGTTGGGTGGTAGGGTGAAGTGTTGGTGTGTAGGGTAGGGGTGTATGGTGTAGGGTTGGGGTGTAGGGTGTAGGGTTGGTGTAGGGTTGTGTTGGTGTGTAGGATGTAGGGTGTAGGGTTGGGGTGTAGGGTGTTGGGTTGGGGTGTAGGGTTGGGGTGTAGGGTTAGGGGTGAAAGGGTGAAGGGTGAAGGGGTTAGGGTGTATGGTGTGGGGTGTGGGGTGTAGGGTTGGGGTGTAGGGTGTTGGGATGGGGTGTAGGGTTGGGGTGTAGGGTATAGGGTTGGGGTATCGGGTGTAGGGTTGGGTGGTAGGGTGAAGTGTTGGTGTGTAGGGTAGGGGTGTATTGTGTAGGGTTAGGGTGTAGGGTGTAGGGTTGGGGTGTAGGGTTGGGGTGTAGGTTTGGGGTGTAGTGTGTTAGGTTGGGGTGTAGGGTTGGGGTGTAGGGTTGGGGTGTCAGGTGTAGGGTTGGGTGGTAGGGTGAAGTATTGGTGTGTAGGGTAGGGGTGTAGGGTGTAGGGTGTAGGGTGTAGAGGTTGTGGTGTAGGGTTGGGGTGTAGGGTGTTGGGTTGGGGTGTTGGGTGTTGGGTTGGGGTGTAGGGTGTAGGGATTTGGGGTATATGGTGTAGGGTTGGGGTGTAGGGTTGGGGTGTAGGGTGTAGGGTTGGTGTAAGGTTGTGTTGGTGTGTAGGATGTAGGGTGTAGGAGTCGGGAGTGTAGGGTTGGGGAGTAGGGTTGTGGTGTAGGGTGTAGGGTTGGGGGTGTAGGGTTGGGGTGTAGGGTGTGGGGTTGGTGTAAGGTTGTGTTGGTGTGTAGGATGTAGGGTGTAGGGTTAGGGTATCGGGTGTAGGGTTGGGTGGTAGGGTGAAGTGTTGGTGTGTAGGGTAAGGGGTGTATGGTGTAGGGTTGGGGTGTAGGGGTGTAGGGTTGGTGTAGGGTTGTGTTGGTGTGTAGGATGTAGGGTGTAGGGTTGGGGTGTAGGGTGTTGGGTTGGGGTGTAGGGTTGGGGTGTAGGGTTGAGGGTGAAAGGGTGAAGGGGTGAAGGGGTTAGGGTGTATGGTGTGGGGTGTGGGGTGTAGGGTTGGGGTGTAGGGTGTAGGGTTGGGGAGTAGGGTTGGGGTGTAGGGTGTAGGGTTGGGGTTTACTGGTTGAGTATAGGGGTTGGGGTTAGCATGTATGTTTGGAGTATAGGGATAGGATTTAGGGGTTTGAGTGTGTGGTTGGAGTTTGTGTAGGGTTGCGTTGGGGTGTAGGGTGTAGAGGTGTAGGGTTGGGGTGTAGGGTGTAGGGTTAGGGAAGTAGGGTTGGGGTGTAGGGTGTAGGGTTGGGGTGTAGGGTGGGGTGTAGGGTTGGGGTGTAGGGTGTGGGGTTGGGGTGGGCGGTGTGGGGTTGGGGTGTTAGGGTGTAGGGTGTTGGGTTGGGGTGTAGGGTGTGGGGTTGGGATGTTAGGATGTAGGGTTGGGGTGTGGGGTGTGGGGTTGGGGTGTGGGGTTGGGGTGTAGGGTGTAGGGTTGGGGTGTAGGGTGTAGGGTTGGGGTGTAGGGTTGGGGTGTAGGTTTGGGGTGTAGTGTGTTAGGTTGGGGTGTAGGGTTGGGGTGTAGGGTTGGGGTGTCAGGTGTAGGGTTGGGTGGTAGGGTGAAGTATTGGTGTGTAGGGTAGGGGTGTATGGTGTAGGGTGTAGGGTGTAGGGTTGTGGTGTAGGGTTGGGGTGTAGGGTGTTGGGTTGGGGTGTTGGGTGTTGGGTTGGGGTGTAGGGTGTAGGGTTGGGGTATATGGTGTAGGGTTGGGGTGTAGGGTTGGGGTGTAGGGTGTAGGGTTGGTGTAGGGTTGTGTTGGTGTGTAGGATGTAGGGTGTAGGGTCGGGGTGTAGGGTTAGGGAGTAGGGTTGTGGTGTAGGGTGTAGGGTTGGGGTGTAGGGTTGGGGTGTAGGGTGTGGGGTGTAGGGTTGGGGTGTAGGGTGTTGGGTTGGGGTGTAGGGTTGGGGTGAAAGGGTGAAGGGTGAAAGAGGTTAGGGTGTATGGTGTGGGGTGTGGGGTGTAGGGTTGGGGTGTAGGGTGTTGGGTTGGGGTGTAGGGTTGGGGTGTAGGGTATAGGGTTTGGAGTATCGGGTGTAGGGTTGGGTGGTAGGGTGAAGTGTTGGTGTGTAGGGTAGGGGTGTATGGTGTAGGGTTGGGGTGTAGGGTGTTGGGTTGGTGTAGGGTTGTGTTGGTGTGTAGGATGTAGGGTGTAGGGTTGGGGTATCGGGTGTAGGGTTGGGTGGTAGGGTGAAGTGTTGGTGTGTAGGGTAGGGGTGTATGGTGTAGGGTTGGGGTGTAGGGTGTAGGGTTGGTGTAGGGTTGTGTTGGTGTGTAGGATGTAGGGTGTAGGGTTGGGGTGTAGGGTGTTGGGTTGGGGTGTAGGGTTGGGGTGTAGGGTTGGGGTGAAAGGGTGAAGGGGTGAAGGGGGTTAGGGTGTATGGTGTGGGGTGTGGGGTGTAGGGTTGGGGTGTAGGGTGTTGGGATGGGGTGTAGGGTTGGGGTGTAGGGTATAGGGTTGGGGTATCGGGTGTAGGGTTGGGTGGTAGGGTGAAGTGTTGGTGTGTAGGGTAGGGGTGTATTGTGTAGGGTTAGGGTGTAGGGTGTTAGGTTGTTGTTGGGTGTAGGGCTGGGGTGTAGGGTGTCGGTTTGGTGTAGGTTTGTGTTGGTGTGTAGGATGTAGG
>NW_026279220.1:0-15139 GCF_023373465.1 Oncorhynchus keta | reverse complement strand
TAGAGTGGTTAGTCTGATGGGGGAAGCACACAGACTTAACACTTGTGCAATACTCGTTCTCTTGCTTCCACCACATTTCTTAAACCAGTCATTTCCTTTCAAATCAGTAAAGGGAGGAAGGGAGAGAGAGGTGGGACGTAGCTACAGATTTCTGTGGAGGGTGTTTATATTTATTGGTATGAAATAAAAACCACTGTGTGTTTGTCAATGTTATTATAATGAACTAAAACTGAAACTAAAACGAATCATGAAAAAAACATTTAGTAATCTGAAATAAAATAATTAACAAACACGTTTTTGAAAAACAAACTATACTGAAACTAATTTAAAAGGTGAACTCAACGAGATGACGTCGAGGCTTGCGTTTAGACTGGATATAAGACTAAAGAAACCATACCAGCAGCATACCACCCCGCGTCCCACAGCCGGCTGACCTCAGGCTATGGGTTGGTCCTTGGATGGGAGACCACCCGTATCCCACAGCCGGCTGACTCTGAAGCAGGGTTGGTCCTGGATGGGAGACCACCCTGGCCCCACAGCCGGCTGACCCTCTGAAGCAGGGCTGTTCGTCCCACAGCTGGCTGACCTCTGAAGCAAGGGTTGGGTCCTGGATGGGAGACCTCGCGTCCACAGCTGGCTGACCTCTGAAGCAGGGTTGGTCCTGGATGGGGAGACCACCTCGCGTCCCCACAGCTGGCTGACCTCTGAAGCAGGGGTTGGTCCTGGATGGGAGACCACCTCGCGTCCCACAGCTGGCTGACCTCTGAAGCAGGGTTGGTCCTGGATGGGAGACCACCTCGCGTCCCACAGCCGGCTGACCTCTGAAGCAGGGTTGGTCCTGGATGGGAGACCACCTCGCGTCCCACAGCTGGCTGACCTCTGAAGCAGGGTTGTTCCTGGATGGGAGACCACCCCGCGTCCCACAGCTGGCTGACCTCTGAAGCAGGGTTGGTCCTGGATGGGGAGACCACCTCGTCCCACAGCTGGCTGACCTCTGAAGCAGGGTTGGTCCTGGATGGGAGACCACCTCGCGTCCCACAGCTGGCTGACCTCTGAAGCAGGGTTGGTCCTGGATGGGAGACCACCTCGCGTCCCACAGCTGGCTGACCTCTGAAGCAGGGTTGGTCCTGGATGGGAGACCACCTCATCCCACAGCTGGCTGACCTCTGAAGCAGGGTTGGTCCTGGATGGGAGACCACCTCTGCGTCCCACAGCTGGCTGACCTCTGAAGCAGGGTTGGTCCTGGATGGAGACCACCCCGCGTCCCACAGCTGGCTGACCTCTGAAGCAGGGTTGGTCCTGGATGGGAGACCACCCCGCGTCCCACAGCTGGCTGACCTCTGAAGCAGGGTTGGTCCTGGATGGGAGACCACCTCGTCCCACAGCTGGCTGACCTCTGAAGCAGGGTTGGTCCTGGATGGGAGACCACCTCGCGTCCCACAGCTGGCTGACCTCTGAAGCAGGGTTGGTCCTGGATGGGAGACCACCTCGCGTCCCACAGCCGGCTGACCTCTGAAGCAGGGTTGGTCCTGGATGGGAGACCACCCCGCGTCCCACAGCTGGCTGACCTCTGAAGCAGGGTTGGTCCTGGATGGAGACCACCTCGCGTCCCACAGCTGGCTGACCTCTGAAGCAGGGTTGGTCCTGGATGGGAGACCATCCCGCGTCCCACAGCTGGCTGACCTCTGAAGCAGGGTTGGTCCTGGATGGGAGACCATCCCGCGTCCCCACAGCTGGCTGACCTCTGAAGCAGGGTTGGTCCTGGATGGGAGACCACCCAGCGTCCCAGCCGGCTGACCTCTGGGCAGGGTTGTTCCTGGATGGGAGACCACCCTCGTCCCACAGCTGGCTGACCTCTGAAGCTAGCAGGGTTGGTCCTGGATGGGAGACCACCCCGCGTCCCACAGCTGGCTGACCTCTGAAGCAGGGTTGGTCCTGGATGGGAGACCACCTCGCGTCCCACAGCTGGCTGACCTCTGAAGCAGGGTTGGTCCTGGATGGGAGACCACCTCGCGTCCCACAGCTGGCTGACCTCTGAAGCAGGGTTGGTCCTGGATGGGAGACCACCTCGCGCGTCCCACAGCCGGCTGACCTCTGGGAAGCAGGGTTGGTCCTGGATGGGAGACCACCTCGCCCACAGCCGGGCTGACCTCTGAAGCAGGGTTGGTCCTGGATGGGAGACCACCCCGCGTCCCACAGCTGGCTGACCTCTGAAGCAGGGTTGGTCCTGGATGGGAGACCACCTCGCGTCCCACAGCTGGCTGACCTCTGAAGCAGGGTTGGTCCTGGATGGAGACCATCCCGCGTCCCACAGCTGGCTGACCTCTGAAGCAGGGTTGGTCCTGGATGGGAAACCACCCCCGCGTCCCACAGCTGGCTGACCTCTGAGCAGGGTTGGTCCTGGATGGGAGACCATCCCAGTCCCACAGCTGGCTGACCTCTGAAGCAGGGTTGGTCCTGGATGGGAGACCACCCAGCCCCACAGCCGGCTGACCTCTGAAGCAGGGTTGTTCCTGGGATGGGAGACCACCCCTCGTCCCACAGCTGGCTGACCTCTGAAGCTAAGCAGGGTTGGTCCTGGATGGGAGACCACCTCGTCCCACAGCTGGCTGACCTCTGAAGCAGGGTTGGTCCTGGATGGGAGACCACCCAGCGTCCCACAGCCGGCTGACCTCTGAAGCAGGGTTGTTCCTGGATGGGAGACCACCCCTCGTCCCACAGCTGGCTGACCTCTGAAGCTAAGCAGGGTTGGTCCTGGATGGGAGACCACCTCGCGTCCCACAGCTGGCTGACCTCTGAAGCAGGGTTGGTCCTGGATGGGAAACCACCCATGCGTCCCACAGCCGGCTGACCTCTGAAGCAGGGTTGTTCCTGGATGGGGAGACCACCTCGCGTCCCACAGCTGGCTGACCTCTGAAGCAGGGTTGGTCCTGGATGGAGACCACCCCTCGTCCCACAGCTGGCTGACCTCTGAAGCAGGGTTGGTCCTGGATGGGAGACCAGATGCTGCTGGAAGTGGAGTAGGAGGCACTCTTTTGCCCCAGGGCAGTGATTGGGGACATTGCCCTGTGTAGAGTGCTCTCGGAAGGGACGTTAAACAGTTGTCGCTATCACAACTTCCACCGGGTGGGCGCTGGCGATCGACGTCACCGGTTTTCTAGCATCCACCGATCTACATTTATTTTTGTCTTGATTGTACACACCTGGTTCCCATTAAGTTTGAATTATTTCCTTATTTAACCCTCTGGAGCCATCATGGTTTTGTGCGTGTTTATTGTTGTCAGTTGTCTCGTTGATGTGATTCTGGATTTTCGTTTCTCCTTGTAGGAAGATTATTTTTGAGTAAAGTTACTAATATTACTCACCTCTGTGTCCTGAGTCCGACTCCGCCCACCCGACTCCGCCCACCCGACTCCGCCCGACCGACTCCGCCCGCCCGACTCCGCCCACCCGACTCCGCCTTACCCACATCACCTAGACTCTGACAGTCGCGACTCTCTGTGGTCACTAAAGATCCCACGGCACTTATCGTGAGAGTCGTGTTGTTAACCCCTGGTGTCCTGACTAAATCTGACCATCATGGCCACCAAATCATCCCCAACATCCAATTGGCTCATTCCTCTCCCCTTGTAACTGTTCCCCGGGTCGTTGCTGTAAATTGGGATGTGTTCCCAGCCAACTTACCTGGTAAAATAAAACAGCGAAAAGACGGACACTGACCTGGTTTTCCAGAAGCTCAGATAAACATGTCACCTTTATAAACAACGGATCATTCTCTATAGAAGAGACTATAATCAGACCATTCTCTATAGAAGAGACTATAATCAGACCATTCTCTATAGAAGAGACTATAATCAGACCATTCTCTATAGAAGAGACTATAATCAGACCATTCTCTATAGAAGAGACTATAATCAGACCATTCTCTATAGAAGAGACTATAATCAGACCATTCTCTATAGAAGAGACTATAATCAGACCATTCTCTATAGAAGAGACTATAATCAGACCATTCTCTATAGAAGAGACTATAATCAGACCATTCTCTATAGAAGAGACTATAATCAGACCATTCTCTATAGAAGAGACTATAATCAGATCATTCTCTATAGAAGAGACTATAATCAGACCATTCTCTATAGAAGAGACTATAATCAGACCATTCTCTATAGAAGAGACTATAATCAGACCATTCTCTATAGAAGAGACTATAATCAGACCATTCTCTATAGAAGAGACTATAATCAGACCATTCTCTATAGAAGAGACTATAATCAGACAATTCTCTATAGAAGAGACTATAATCAGACCATTCTCTATAGAAGAGACTATAATCAGACCATTCTCTATAGAAGAGACTATAATCAGACCATTCTCTATAGAAGAGACTATAATCAGACCATTCTCTATAGAAGAGACTATAATCAGACCATTCTCTATAGAAGAGACTATAATCAGACCATTCTCTATAGAAGAGACTATAATCAGACCATTCTCTATAGAAGAGACTATAATCAGATCATTCTCTATAGAAGAGACTATAATCAGACCATTCTCTATAGAAGAGACTATAATCAGACCATTCTCTATAGAAGAGACTATAATCAGACCATTCTCTATAGAAGAGACTATAATCAGACCATTCTCTATAGAAGAGACTATAATCAGACCATTCTCTATAGAAGAGACTATAATCAGACCATTCTCTATAGAAGAGACTATAATCAGACCATTCTCTATAGAAGAGACTATAATCAGACCATTCTCTATAGAAGAGACTATAATCAGATCATTCTCTATAGAAGAGACTATAATCAGACCATTCTCTATAGAAGAGACTATAATCAGATCATTCTCTATAGAAGAGACTATAATCAGACCATTCTCTATAGAAGAGACTATAATCAGATCATTCTCTATAGAAGAGACTATAATCAGACCATTCTCTATAGAAGAGACTATAATCAGATCATTCTCTATAGAAGAGACTATAATCAGACCATTCTCTATAGAAGAGACTATAATCAGACCATTCTCTACATCTACTCAATCTCAATACAGCTCTTAGTACAATCCCATTCCATTGTTCTAGCTCTTAGTTCCATTCCATTCCATTGTTCTAGCTCTTAGTACCATCCCATTCCATTGTTCTAGCTCTTAGTGCCATCCCTTTCAATTGTTCTAGCTCTTAGTACCATCCCTTTCCATTGTTCTAGCTCTTAGTACCATCCCATTCCATTGTCCTAGCTCTTAGTACCATCCCATTCCATTGTTCTAGCTCTTAGTGCCATCCCTTTCCATTGTTCTAGCTCTTAGTACCATCCCATTCCATTGTTCTAGCTCTTAGTACCACCCCTTTCCATTGTTCTAGCTCTTAGTACCATCCCATTCCATTGTTCTAGCTCTTAGTGCCATCCCTTTCCATTGTTCTAGCTCTTAGTACCATCCCATTCCATTGTTCTAGCTCTTAGTACCACCCCTTTCCATTGTTCTAGCTCTTAGTACCATCCCATTCCATTGTTCTAGCTCTTAGTACCATCCCATTCCATTGTTCTAGCTCTTAGTACCATCCCATTCCATTGTTCCCCTCACCGCCCCTCTCCTCACCGCCCCTCTCCTCTCCTCTCCTCTCCTCTCCTCTCCTCTCCTCTCCTCTCCTCTCCTCTCCTCTCCTCTCCTCTCCTCTCCTCTCCTCTCCCTCTCCTCTCCCCTCCCCTCCTCTCCTCTCTTCTCCTCTCCTCTCCTCTCCTCTCCTCTCCTCTCCTCTCCTCTCCTCTCCTCTCCTCTCTTCTCTTCTCCTCTCCTCTCCTCTCCTCTCCTCTCTCCTCTCCTCTCCTCTCCTCTCTTCCCCGCTCTCTCATCAGAATGCAGAGATTGTCAGAAAAAACACGTACACGGTCTTGTACCAATTAATATGATTCTCGCTCAACGTTCAGGTAGCCTTGTAGGTTTTAATGAAGGTGCTCGTGCACTCAGCACATTCTGCTAAACGCTATGCTTCCCAAATGGCACTAAACTCCCTTTGTAGTGCACCATTTGTTGACCAGTGCCCATAGGGAATAGGGTGTGATTTGGGACGCAGCACATTGTCTAACAGGCTCTGTTATAGTGCTGCCTGCTGTAGTGATAAGGACAGGACAGAGAGACGGATGGAGGGAGGGAGAGAGAGAAGGAAAGAGGAGGGTGGGAGACAACAGCCTCTTGCCGCTCATTTTCATTATGCTTAATGCTAGTCGTTTTACACAACAAACGAGGGTCAGAGACACTCCCATGTGAAATGCATGAGGGGAACCAAGTTATCTCTCCCTCTCCATCACCGCTCTCTCTCTCCATCACCTCTCTATCTCTCCCTCTCAATCACCTCTCTATCTCTCTCTCTCTCTCTATCTCTCCCTCTCCATCACCTCTCTATTTCTCCCTCTCCATCACCTCTCTCTCTCCTCTCCATCACCTCTCTATCTCTCCCTCTCCATCACCTCTCTCTCTCCTCTCAATCACCTCTCTATCTCTCTCTCTCTCTCTATCTCTCCCTCCCTCTCCATCACCTCTCTATCTCTCCCTCTCCATCACCTCTCTCTCTCCTCTCCATCACCTCTCTATCTCTCCCTCTCCATCACCTCTCTCTCTCTCTCTCTCTCTCACTCTCTCTCTCTCTCTCTCTCTCTCTCTCTCTCTCTCTCTCTCTCTCTCTCTCTCTCTCTCTCTCTCTCTCTCTCTCTCTCTCTCTCTCTCTCTCTCTCTCTCTCTCTCTCTCTCTCTCAATCACCTATCTATCTCTCCCTCTCTCTCTCCCTCTCCCTCTCCATCACCTCTCTATTTCTCCTCTCCATCACCTCTCTCTCTCCTCTCAATCACCTCTCTATCTCTCTCTCTCTCTCTATCTCTCCTCTCCATCACCTCTCTATTTCTCCCTCTCCATCACCTCTCTCTCTCCTCTCAATCACCTCTCTATCTCTCTCTCTCTCTCTATCTCTCCCTCTCCATCACCTCTCTATCTCTCCCTCTCCATCACCTCTCTCTCTCCCTCTCAATCACCTATCTATCTCTCCCTCTCTCTCTCTCTCTCTCTCTCTTTCTCTCTCTCTCTCTCTCTCTCTCTCTCTCTCTCTCTCTCTCTCTCTCTCTCTCTCTCTCTCTCTCTCTCTCTCTCTCTCTCCATCACCGCTCTCTCCTCTCCATCACCTCTCTATCTCTCCCTCTCTCTCTCTCTCTCTCTCTCTCTCTCCCTCTCCATCACCTCTCTCTCCCCTCTCCATCACCTCTCTCTCTCCCTCTTCATCCCCTCTCTCTCTCCCTCTTCATCCCCTCTCTTTCCCCTCCATCATCACCTCTCTTTCTTGTCTCCTCTTCCTCTCTGTATCTTTCCCTCTCTCTCTCTCCCTCCCCCTCTCTCCTTTTCTCCCTCCGCCCTCTATCGTTCTCCTCTTCCTAATTGTCAGTATATTGGCGTAGTGAGGCTGTGCGTCCTTGGGGGGTAAATGGTCTTGTTGCCCGTATTGGATTCCAATGACAGGCAGGGAGATAGCAGGATGAGAGGGGTTGGGCTCCATTGACAGCAGGGTGATAGCTGGGGGATCAAATCAAATCAAAACTATAGGGAGGGGCTTAACCTCTGACTCTTGTTCTTGATGTAATGACAACACACACACACACACACACACACACACACACACACACACACACACACACACACACACACACACACACACACACACACACACACACACACACACACACACACACACACACACACACACACACACACATCCTCACGCTCAGAACGGAACAGAAACCTTAAAGCATGTCTTCAGATCCTCAAGGCTTCATATTGATGTACTGGCTGTGTTATTCATATCAGGGGTTAATGTACTGGCTGTCTCATTCATATCAGCGGTTAATGTACTGGCTGTGTTATTCATATCAGGGGTTAATGTACTGGCTGTGTTATTCATATCAGGGGTTAATGTACTGGCTGTGTTTTTCATGTCATGGGTTAATGTACTGGCTGTGTTATTCATATCAGGGTTAATGTACTGGCTGTCTCATTCATATCAGGGTTAATGTACTGGCTGTGTTATTCATATCAGGGGTTAATGTACTGGCTGTCTTATTCATATCAGGGGTTACTGTACTGGCTGTGTTATTCATATCAGGGTTAATGTACTGGCTGTCTTATTCATATCAGGGGTTAATGTACTGGCTGTGTTATTCATATCAGGGGTTAATGTACTGGCTGTCTTCATATACGGGTTTATGTACTGGCTGTGTTATTCATATCAGGGGTTAATGTACTGGCTGTGTTATTCATATCAGGGGTTAATGTACTGGCTGTGTTATTCATATCATGGGTTTATGTACTGGCTGTGTTATTCATGTCATGGGTTAATGTACTGGCTGTGTTATTCATATCATGGGTTTATGTACTGGCTGTGTTATTCATGTCATGGGTTAATGTACTGGCTGTGTTAGTCATATCAGGGGTTAATGTACTGGCTGTCTGCATATCAGGGGTTAATGTACTGGCTGTGTTATTCATATCAGGGGTTAATGTACTGGCTGTGTTATTCATATCAGGGGTTAATGTACTGGCTGTGTTATTCATATCAGGGGTTAATGTACTGGCTGTGTTATTCATATCAGGGTTAATGTACTGGCTGTCTTCATATCAGGGGTTAATGTACTGGCTGTGTTATTCATATCAGGGGTTAATGTACTGGCTGTGTTATTCATATCAGGGTAATGTACTGGCTGTGTTATTCATATCAGGGGTTAATGTACTGGCTGTATTACTCATATCAGGGGTTAATGTACTGGCTGTCTTACTCATATCAGGGGTTAATGTACTGGCTGTATTATTCATATCAGGGGTTAATGTACTGGCTGTGTTATTCATATCAGGGGTTAATGTACTGGCTGTGTTATTCATATCAGGGGTAATGTACTGGCTGTGTTATTCATATCAGGGGTTAATGTACTGGCTGTGTTATTCATATCAGGGGTTAATGTACTGGCTGTATTACTCATATCAGGGGTTAATGTACTGGCTGTCTTACTCATATCAGGGGTTAATGTACTGGCTGTATTATTCATATCAGGGGTTAATGTACTGGCTGTCTTATTCATATCAGGGGTTAATGTACTGGCTGTCTCATTCATATCAGTGGTTAATGTACTGGCTGTCTTATTCATATCAGGGGTTAATGTACTGGCTGTCTTATTCATATCAGGGGTTAATGTACTGGCTGTCTTATTCATATCAGGGGTTAATGTACTGGCTGTGTTATTCATATCAGGGGTTATTGTACTGGCTGTCTTCATATCAGGGGTTAATGTACTGGCTGTGTTATTCATATCAGGGGTTAATGTACTGGCTGTGTTATTCATATCAGGGGTAATGTACTGGCTGTGTTATTCATATCAGGGGTTAATGTACTGGCTGTCTTCATATCAGGGGTTAATGCACTGGCTGTCTTATTCATATCAGGGGTTAATTTACTGGCTGTGTTATTTACATCAGGGGTTAATGTACTGGCTGTCTCATTCATATCAGGGGTTAATGTACTGGCTGTGTTATTCATATCAGTTGTTCATGTACTGGCTGTGTTATTCATATCAGGGGTTAATGTACTGGTTGTGTTATTCATATCAGGGGTTAATGTATTGGTTGTGCTATTCATATCAGGGGTTAATGTACTGGCTGTGTTTTTCATATCATGGGTTAATGTACTGGCTGTGTTATTCATATCAGGGGTTAATGTACTGGCTGTATTATTCATATCAGGGGTTAATGTACTGGCTGTCTTATTCATATCAGGGGTTAATGTACTGGTCGTCTTATTCATATCAGGTGTTAATGTACTGGCTGTCTCATTCATATCAGTGGTTAATGTACTGGCTGTCTTATTCATATCAGGGGTTAATGTACTGGCTGTCTTATTCATATCAGGGGTTAATGTACTGGCTGTCTCATTCATATCAGGGGTTAATGTACTGGCTGTGTTATTCATATCAGGGGTTAATGTACTGGCTGTCTTATTCATATCAGGGGTTAATGTACTGGCTGTCTTATTCATATCAGGGGTTAATGTACTGGCTGTGTTATTCATATCAGGGGTTAATGTACTGGCTGTCTTCATATCAGGGTTAATGTACTGGCTGTGTTATTCATATCAGGGGTTAATGCACTGGCTGTGTTATTCATATTAGGGGTTAATGTACTGGCTGTGTTATTCATATCAGGGTTAATGTACTGGCTTTCTCATTCATATCAGGGGTTAATGTACTGGCTGTCTTCATATCAGGGGTTAATGTAGGCCTACTATATATCCGTCTCTGTGTACTTATAAGGACATGTAATACATTCAAGTAATCCTCCTCAATGTAATTCCTTATATACCTGCATCCTTAAAACACACACACACACAATACTGACAATGAGGACGAGGGAAGGTATATAGAGAGAGAGAGACGATGGAGACATAGAGAGGATGGAGAGAGAGAGGATGGAAAGGGAGAGAAAGGATGGAGAGGGAGAGAGAGAGCGAGAGCGAGAGAGAGAGAGAGAGAGAGAGAGAGAGAGAGAGAGGAGAGAGAGAGAGAGAGAGAGAGATAAAGAGGGAGAGAGAGAGAGGGAGAGAGAGGATAAAGAGGGAGAGAGAGGAGAGAGGGGAGAGAGAGAGAGAGAGAGAGAGAGAGAGAGAGAGGGAAGAGGGAAAGAGAGAGAGAGAGAGAGGGAGAGAGAGGATAAAGAGGGAGAGAGAGAGAGAGAGGGGATAAAGAGGGAGAGAGAGAGAGAGGGGATAAAGAGGGAGAGAGAGAGAGAGAGAGGGGGATAAAGAGGGAGAGAGAGAGAGAGGGGATAAAGAGGGGAGAGAGAGAGAGAGAGAGAGAGAGAGAGAGAGAGAGAGAGAGGGGGATAAAGAGGGAGAGAGAGAGAGGCGATGGAGACAAAGAGAGAGGTGATGGAGAGAGAGAGGTGATGGAGAGAGAGAGAGAGGGGTGATAGAGAGGGAGAGATGATGAAGAGGGAGAGAGGGAGAGATGATGAAGAGGGAGAGAGGGAGAGATGATGAAGAGGGAGAGATAGGTGATGGAGAGGAGAGAATGAGGTGAAATAGACAAAGAGAGGGGGAGGGAGAGGAGAGAGAGAGACGGATGAGAGGGAGAGAGAGAGAGTGATGGAGAGAGAGAGAGGGGTGATGGAGAGGGAGAGAGGTGAGAGATGATGATGGAGAGAGAGATAGAGTGGTGATGGACAGGGAGAAATAGAGAGGTGATGGAGAGGGAGAGCTAGAGAGGTGATGGAGAGGGAGAGATAGAGAGGGGATGGAGAGAGAGAGCGGTGATGGAGAGGGAGAGAGAACTTGTTCCCTCATGCATTTCACATGGGAGCGTCTCTGACCCTCGTTTGTTGTGTAAAACGACTAGCATTAAGCATAATGAAAATGAGCGGCAAGAGGCTGTTGTCTCCCACCCTCCTCTTTCCCCTTCTCTCTCCCTCCCTCCATCCGTCTCTGTCCTGTCCTTATCACTACAGCAGGCAGCACTATAACAGAGCCTGTTAGACAATGGTCTATTCCCTACATAGTGGACTACATTTGACCAGGGCACATGGGTAATTAGGATGCCATTATGAACACACCCCTCTATCTGTTTGCAGCAGTCGTGCAGCAGTTTGAAAACGTCACATGACTACGATGATAATGATTTGGAAATATACGGAGTCCTACCCTCTTCTATGGGAGAGAAGAGGCTCCTGCGTTGGGTCACGTGGAAAGTATCCGAGTGGATTCATCCGGCGGTCTTATTGTATGCCGTTTAGCAGCCACATTTATCCTAAAGCAATTTACGATCATACTTTTAAAACACATTTTACATATGGGTTGCCCCAGTGGAAATCATAAACAAACGCCATGCTCTACCGACTGAGACAGAGGACCCATGCTCTACCTACTGAGACAGAGGACCCATGCTCTACCAACTGAGACAGAGGACCCATGCTCTACCAACTGAGACAGAGGACCCATGCTCTACCAACTGAGACAGAGGACCCATGCTCTACCTACTGAGACAGAGGACCCATGCTCTACCGACTGAGACAGAGGACCCATGCTCTACCGACTGAGACCGAGGACCCATGCTCTACCTACTGAGACAGAGTACCCATGCTCTACCGATTGAGACAGAGGACCCATGCTCTACTGACTGAGACAGAGGACCCATGCTCTACCTCATGCTCTACCGACTGAACCACAGGACCCATCCTAGTGAAACCATCCTGATCTCGTGATAGCTCACATTCGGTTTCTCTTCAAGCATTCAGTTTGTTTGACCAGGCCAGTCAGTTCTGGGAATGATAGATGTCTATTTTAGAGACGTCAGGCCTCTACAAGATCTCATTGATGTACTCTTTTATAATGCCTTACTATAAATGCTTCAAAATCATTTATAAGCAATTGTCAAAGTGTGACCATCTGATCATCAAGGGGAAAATATAAGAGTCCTTCAGAATCTCTGTCAGAAACTAAATCATGATAGACATTGGAATGACATGGTTCTTCTCATGCAAATACTGAGGTGCTTTGGGAGACAATCTACTTTTTACTATACAGGGGAATATTCAATCAAACGAGTTCAACTCAGGTCTGTGAAACAGATGAGCATGTCATGGTCTCTCGTGCACGGACCCAGGTCTCTCTCGTGCACGGACCCAGGTCTCTCTCACAGACCCAGGTCTCTCTGCACGGACCCAGGTCTCTCTCGTGCACGGACCCAGGTCTTTCTCGTGCACGGACCCAGGTCTCTCTCGTGCACGGACCCAGGACCCCAGGTCTCTCGTGCACGGACCCAGGTCTCTCTCGTACACGGACCCAGGTCTCTCTCGTGCACGGACTCCAGGTCTCTCTCACACGGACCTAGGTCTCTCTCGTGCACAGACCCAGGTCTCTCGTGCACGGACCCAGGTCTCTCTCGACACTGGACCCAGGTCTCTCTCGTGCACGGACCCAGGTCTCTCGTGCACGGGACTCCAGGTCTTCTGTGCACGGACCCAGGTCTCGTGCACGGACCCAGGTCTCTCTGTACACGGGACCCAGGTCTCTCGTGCACGGACTCCAGGTCTCTCTCGTGCACGGAACCCAGGTCTTCTCGTGCGAGAGAGGTCTCGATGATAAACGGCCGTAAAGCAAAAGCACCAACACTGTTACGTTGAAGTGTTTACTTACAGATAGTAAGTGTAGGGGAGTGGTAGGTTCTTCTGCCCAGTGGTACGTGGTAGGTGAGGTGTGCGTGGTAGATGAGGTGGGACGTGGTTAGGTGAGTGGTGGTTGGATATAAGCAGTGGAGGACGGCGGGACGGAGGGGCGGAACATGAAATGAAGGAAAGAAAAAGTAAATATATATTAATGTTAGAAAAAAATTGATAAAATGGAAAAGCAGATGTGGTGGGTGGCAGACAGACAGGCAGACAGACAGGCAGACAGACAGGCAGACAGACAGACAGGCAGACAGACAGGGAGGCAGACAGGCAGACAGACAGACAGGCAGACAGACAGACAGGGCAAACAGACAGACATGCAGGCAAACAGGCAAACAGGCAAACATACAGACAGACAGACAGACAGACAGACAGACAGACAGGCAGACAGACAGACAGGCAAACAGAACGGTGACATGCAGGCAAACAGGCAAACAGGCAAACATACAGACAGACAGACAGACAGACAGACAGACAGACAGACAGACAGACAGACAGACAGACAGACAGACAGACAGACAGATAGATAGACGGACAGGCAGGCAGGCAGGCAGGCAGACGAACAGACAGACAGACGAACGAGCCAGACGAATGACAGACAGACAGACAGACAGACAGACAGACAGACAGACAGACAGACAGACAGACAGACAGACGACAGACAGGCAGACCCAGACAGACAGGCAGACAGACACAGACAGACAGACAGACAGGCATGTAGAAGGGAAACGTTAAGGTAGACTACAGTTATAGTGAGGAGCAAGGTGGTAGCTTGGTGTTGTGTACACTGACTCTTAAGTCGATTTGGACACAGAAAAAAATAAAAAAATAAATAAAAACGTTGTCGGCTCGAGGATTCAAACCAGCGACCTTTTCGTTCGAACCACTAGGCCTCCTGCTGTAGAATGACCCCTCTGCCATGTACACATATCATTTCCATCTCATTACAAACGCTATGTGTTTTCCTGTTTTGGTATTTGTCGGTGTTCGCCGCAGCTAAATGAACACTGGGCTAACAACACTGCCAGGATATTGGAGGCCTGCATTTTGTCACCATAGATGTCTGTAGACGAAAGGGAAATGAACATGTTTTAACCTCCCGAGGTCAGTTCTAAATCAGAACTTAGAATTTCTTAACATGGTTGTAATTCTAAGAGAATGATTCTAAATGAGATCATAATGGATAACAATGAATTCATCTCCCTGACCGTCTCTCTCTCTCTCTCTCTCTCTCTCTCTCTCTCTCTCTCTCTCTCTCTCTCTCTCTCTCTCTCTCTCTCTCTCTCTCTCTCTCTCTCTCTCTCTCTCTCTCTCTCTCTCTCTCTCTCTCTCTCTCTCTCTCTCTCTCCATTTATATAAGGCAAACAGAAAATCATTTCAAATGAAATATCACGTCTGTTTTATTAACTCACACCGTAAAAGCAATGTCAAATGGTAAATGATCGTAGAACAGAAATATAGAATGTTCTACACAGACATCAATCTAAAAGTTCAGGTTGGAATTGTACAGACAATAAAGTAGCCCCCCTCCCTCCCCTCCTCGCTGTTGTCAAGACGTTTTCCGCTCTAGGCATTCCTTTCGGTACAGATACTGAATGCAGTAAACTAGTTTGCGTCCCAAATGTCACCATATTCACTATATAGTGCACTACTGTTGACCATCAGTAGTGCCCTATACAGGGAGTAGTGTGTCATTTGGGACATAATCTTCAGAGCACACCCAACTCATGTAGAGAAATACCGCGACAGGCTTATGGCCGTTCCTATATTATGGACAACAACGACAAGATAAAACGTCAATAAACTGAGGTTTTCAGGCCTGGGTGTTTACAGAAGAGCTTTGATATTTGCTGAGCTTCATCTTCCCAGATTGGAGACGAGGAG
>NW_026279219.1:0-24893 GCF_023373465.1 Oncorhynchus keta | reverse complement strand
TATTTAACCAGGTAGGCTAGTTGAGAACACCTTTATTTAACCAGGTAGGCTAGTTGAGAACACCTTTATTTAACCAGGTAGGCCAGTTGAGAACACCTTTATTTAACCAGGTAGGCCAGTTGAGAACACCTTTATTTAACCAGGTAGGCCAGTTGAGAACACCTTTATTTAACCAGGTAGGCTAGTTGAGAACACCTTTATTTAACCAGGTAGGCTAGTTGAGAACACCTTTATTTAACCAGGTAGGCCAGTTGAGAACACCTTTATTTAACCAGGTAGGCCAGGTGAGAACACCTTTATTTAACCAGGTAGGCCAGTTGAGAACAAGTTCTCATTTACAACTGCAACCTGGCCAAGATGAAGCAAATCATTGCGACAAAACAACAGTTACACATGGAGTAAACAAACATACAGTCAAGTCAATAACACAATAGAAAAATCTATATACAGTGTGTGCAAATGAGGTAAGATAAGGGAGGTAAAGGCAATAAATAGGCCCTATAGGCGAAAATAATTACAATTTAGCATTAATATGGGGATTATTAATATGGGGATGAGGTAGTCGTGTGTGCTATTTACAGATTGGCTGTGTACAGTGATCGGTAAGCTGCTCAGACAGCTGATGCTTAAAGTTAGTGAGGACATAGTCTCCAGCTTCAGTGATTTAAAAAAAAATATATATATATATTTTATTTATTATTATTTTTTTACAATTCGTTCCAGTTATTGGCATCGGAAAACTCGAATGAAAGGCAGCCAAATGAGGAGTTCGCTTTGGGGATGACTAGTGAAATATACCTGCTGGAGCGCGTGCTGCTGGGTGTTGCTATGGTGACCAGTTAGCTTTAGGGAACTCGGATGATACGAAAGAGTTTGAATAGGCTAATAATAGGCATTGTAACAATGGCGGATAATTTTAGAGAGGGTCCAGATTGTCTAGCCCAGCTGATTTGTAGGGTCCAGATTTTGCAGCTCTTTCAGAACATCAGCGATTTGGGTGAAGGGTAGCGGGGGACGAGGGGGCTGGAGATGTTGGCCAGGGAAGGGGTAGCCAGGGGGAAAGCATGGCCAGCTGTAGAAAAATGCTTATTGAAATGTTCAATTATCGTAGATTTATCGGTGGTGACAGTGTTTCCTAACCTCAGTGCAGTGGGCAGCTGCGAGGAGGTGCTCTTATTCTCCATGGACTTTACAGTGTCCCGAAACATTTGGAAATTTGTGTTACAGGATGCAAATTTCTGTTAGGAGACGAAGGCTAGTTTTTCAAACTGAGGGTAGGTTGGTCAGGATGATATCTGAGTGTTCCGTGTTTACCGATTTTAGGGTTGTACCTGGTAGGTTCCTTGATAATTTGTGTGAGATTGAGTGCATCTAGTTTAGATTGTAGGACGGCCGGGTGTTAAGCATATTCCAGTTTTTCAACTAGCATGGGTTGCTAATATGTCAAGGATTATCATCAACTAGCATGGGTTGCTAATATGTCAAGGATTATCATCAACTAGCATGGGTTGCTAATATGACTAGGATTATCATCAACTAGCATGGGTTGCTAATATGACTAGGATTATCATCAACTAGCATGGGATGCTAATATGACTAGGATTATCATCAACTAGCATGGGTTGTTAATATGACTAGGATTATCATCAACTAGCATGGGTTGTTAATATGACTAGGATTATCATCAACTAGCACGGGTTGTTAATATGACTAAGGATTATCATCAACTAGCATGGGTTGCTAATATGACTAGGATTATACCTTTGGCTGCTGGACAATTAAACGTTAATTTGAAAACCTATAGAACGTTATGAAAATGCTGGATTTCAATGGCATATGAAGTCTATAAATAATAGATTATTGGTTTCAATGGCATATGAAGTCTTTATAAAATAATAGATTATTGGTTTCAATGGCATATGAACTCTTTATAGAGTTCCACCCACATTTCTATGGTTGTATTTTGGCTACTTTGAAACAGGGCAAGGAATGCTTCATAAAATGACATAAAACGTCCAGGTTTTAAACAATTAAGTAAATGGTTAAATAGTTTCAAAATGCTGACCACCTCCTCTCAGATTCCAGGTGGGAGAAGTGAGGTGCACAACAGCCACTGACCTTCACTCCGGTCTTGGTTAACATTTGGTCTGAACAAAAACCGCGCCTTGAGAATGTCGACAGAATCAAGCCTTTACGTTGTTAATTATCCTTCATTATGTTTGTCAAACACAATTCATGCCAATAACAGCTAGGTTTCTCCTCCCCACAGAACACTCCCAGACGGTCCTGCTGCAAAGAAGCTACTTATTTTTATTTATATATATTTTATTTTTGCATTTTTAATTGAAACAACCATAGGGAAGGTACTTAATTGTTACTTAGAAATAATTTGATATTGAGATAAAAAAACTGCTGGTTCGACCTTTACTTCATTGTTCTGTTTGAATAAAATACACTGCCTTTAAAAAGTTTGGGGTCATTTAGAAATGTCCTTGTTTTCCATGAAAACACATGAAATGAAATTAGTTGCAAAATGATTAGGAAATATCGTCAAGACGTTGACAAGGTTATAAATAATGATTTTTAATTGAAATAACTTAGCTTTCGTCAAAGAATCCTCCATTTGTAGCAATTACAGCATTGCAGACCTTTGGCATTCTAGTTGTCAATTTGTTGAGGCAATCTGAAGAGATTTCACCCATTACATTACATTTACATTTAAGTCATTTAGCAGACGCTCTTATCCAGAGCGACTTACAAATTGGTGCATTCACCTTATGACATCCAGTGGAACAGCCACTTTACAATAGTGCATCTAAATCTTTTAAATCTTTTAAATCTTTTTTTTCACCCTTCCTGAAGCACGTCCCACAAGTTGGATTGACTTGATGGGAACACAACAGCTTAGTCGGGTTGAGATCTGGTGACTGTGCTGGCCACTCCATTATAGACAGAATACCAGCTGACTGCTTCTTCCCTAAATAGTTAAAGCACAGTTTGGAGCTGTGCTTTGGGTCAATGCCCTGTTTGTGGGAGGGAAATTGGCTCCATTTAGCGTCGTCCACAGAGTATGGCATGGCGTTGCAAAGCGGAGTGATGGCTTCCCTTTTCAAGATCACTTTTACCCTGTACAAATCTCCCACTTTACCACCACCAAAGCACCCCGGACCATCACATTGCCTCCACCAGAAGCAGGGTAGCCTAGTGGTTAGAGCATTGGACTAGTAACCGAAAGGTTGCAAGTTCAAATCCCCAGGCTGACAAGGTGCAAATCTGTCGTTCTGCCCCTGGAACAGGCAGTTAACCCACTGTTCCTAGGCCGCCATTGAAAATAAGAATTTGTTCTTAACTGACTTGCCTAGTTAAATAAAGGATTTTTTTATTTTTTAAAAGCACTCCAACATATATGAAAACATTTCTGTGTCTGCAGAATGTTGTTTTTGTGATCTGAACACCTCAAACTTAGATTTCTGTCCATAACACTTTTTGTCCAATATTCACATGTCTGTTCTTTTGCCCATCTTATTCCAAATGCATGCTTTTCAACCGTTCGCTGCCTGCACCCGCACACCCGACTAGCATCACCACTCCTGGATGGTTCCGACCTAGAATATGTGGACATCTATAAGTACCTAGGTGTCTGGCTAGACTGTAAACTCTCCTTCCAGACTCATATCAAACATCTCCAATCTAAAATCAAATCTAGAGTCGGCTTTCTATTCCGCAACAAAGCCTCCTTCACTCACGCCAAGCTTACCCTAGTAAAACTGACTATCCTACCGATCCTCGACTTCGGCGATGTCATCTACAAAATTGCTTCCAACACTCTACTCAGCAAACTGGATGCAGTTTATCACAGTGCCATCTGTTTTGTTACTAAAGCACCTTATACCACCCACCACTGCGACCTGTATGCTCTAGTCGGCTGGCCCTCGCTACATATTCGTCGCCAGACCCACTGGCTCCAGGTCATCTACAAGGCCATGCTAGGTAAAAGCTCCGCCTTATCTCAGTTCACTGGTCACGATGGCAACACCCATCCGTAGCACGCGCTCCAGCAGGTGTATCTCACTGATCATCCCTAAAGCCAACACCTCATTTGGCCGCCTTTCGTTCCAGTTCTCTGCTGCCTGTGACTGGAACGAATTGTAATAATCGCTGAAGTTGGAGACTTATCTCCCTCACCAACTTCAAACATCTGCTATCTGAGCAGCTAACCGATCGCTGCAGCTGTACATAGTCTATTGGTAAATAGCCCACCCAATTTTACCTACCTCATCCCATACTGTTTTTATTTATTTACTTTTCTGCTCTTTTGCACACCAATATCTCTACCTGTACATGACCATCTGATCATTTATCACTCCAGTGTTAATCTGCTAAATTGTAATTATTCGCCTACCTCCTCATGCCTTTGCACACAATGTATATAGACTCCTTTTTTCTACTGTGTTATTGACTTGTTAATTGTTTACTCCATGTGTAACTCTGTGTTGTCTGTTCACACTGCTATGCTTTATCTTGGCCAGGTCGCAGTTGCAAATGAGAACTTGTTCTCAACTAGCCTACCTGGTTAAATAAAGGTGTTCTCAACTGGCCTACCTGGTTAAATAAAGGTGTTCTCAACTAGCCTACCTGGTTAAATAAAGGTGTTCTCAACTGGCCTACCTGGTTAAATAAAGGTATTCTCCAACTGGCCTACCTGGTTAAATAAAAGTGTTCTCAACTGGCCTACCTGGTTAAATAAAGGTGTTCTCAACTGGCCTACCTGGTTAAATAAAGGTGTTCTCAACTAGCCTACCTGGTTAAATAAAGGTGTTCTCAACTGGCCTACCTGGTTAAATAAAGGTGTTCTCAACTAGCCTACCTGGTTAAATAAAGGTGAAAGAAAAATACATTTTATTTTTATCGGCCAGTCGGATATGGCTTTTTCTTCGCAACTCTGCCTAGAAGGCCAGCGTCCTGGAGTCGCCTCTTTACTGTTAACGCTGAGACTGGACAGAGGAACTCTGCCTAGAAGGCCAGCGTCCTGAGTTGCTTCTTTACTGTTAACGCTGAGACTGGACAGAGGAACTCTGCCTAGAAGGCCAGCGTCCTGGAGTTGCTTCTTTGCTGTTAACGCTGAGACTGGACAGAGGAACTCTGCCTAGAAGGCCAGCGTCCTGAAGTTGCCTCTTTACTGTTAACGCTGAGACTGGACAGAGGAACTCTGCCTAGAAGGCCAGCGTCCTGGAGTTGCCTCTTTACTGTTAACGCTGAGACTGGACAGAGGAACTCTGCCTAGAAGGCCAGCGTCCTGGAGTTGCCTCTTTGCTGTTGACTTTGAGACTGGTGTTTTGTGGTTACTATTTAAGGAAGCTGCCAGTTGAGGACTTGTGAGGTGTCTGTTTCTCAAACTAGACACTCTAATGTACTTGTTCTCTTGCTCAGTTGTGCACCGGGGCCTCCCACTCCTATTTATATTCTGTTTCTTGGCAATTTCTCGCATGGAATAGCCTTAATTTCTCAGAACAAGAATAGACTGATGAGTTTCAGAATAAAGTCCTTTGTTTCTGGCCATTTTGAGCCTGTAATCGAACCCACAAATGCTGATGCTCCAGATACTCAACTAAAGTATTAACTAGTTAAAGAAGACCAGTTTTATTGCTTCTTTAATCAGGACAACAGTTTTAAGCAATGCTAACATAATTGTAAATGGGTTTTCTAATGATCAGTTAGCGCTTTTAAAATGATCAACTTGGATTAGCTAACACAATGTGCCATTGAAAAACAGGAGCGGTGGTTGCTGATAATGGGCCTCTGTACATCTATGTAGATATTCCACTCAAAAATCAGCCGTTTCCAGCTACAATAGTCATTTACAACATTAACAATGTATACACTGTATTTCTGATCAATTTGATGTAATTTTAATGGACCAAAAAATGGCTTTTCTTTAAAAAACAAGGAACTTTCTAAGTGACACAACTTTTGAATGGTAGTGTATGTAATTCGAAAAATAAACATTGCGGCAATTCATATCTTGAAGTAAAACAGCTGTAAATAAGACTTTAACTTTGTGGTCCTTCTGTGGCTCAGTTGGTAGAGCATGGCGCTTGTAACGCCAGGGTAGTGGGTTCGATTCCGGGACCACCCATACGTAGAATGTATGCACACATGACTGTAAGTCGCTTTGGATAAAAGCGCCAGCTAAATGGCATATATTATTATTATTATTATTATAACCCCCTGGTCCCTGGGCGTGTTGCTGGCTACTCTTTCTATTTGGCTGGCTACTTTACATACTTGTGGAAAACGCGTGTGTTTGTGTGTGTGGTCCAGGGCCACCCTAAGGTATGTGAGAAGCTGAAGGCACTGATGGTAGAGTGGGCAGAGGACTTTAGGAATGACCCTCAGCTCAGCCTGATTTCAGCCATGATCAAGAACCTCAGGGAACAGGGGGTCACCTTCCTGCTGTGGGCTCTCAGGTGGGTGCACTGGGGGAGGGAGGGGTCACCTTCCCTGCTGTGGGCTCTCAGGTGGGTGCACTGGGGAGGGGGGGTCACCTTCCCTGCTGTGGGCTCTCAGGTGGGTGCACTGGGGAGGGGGGTCACCTTCCTGCTGTGAGCTCTCAGGTGGGTGCACTGGGGAGGGGGTCACCTTCCCTGCTGTGGGCTCTCAGGTGGGTGCACTGGGGAGGGGGGGTGACCTTCCCTGCTGTGGGCTCTCAGGTGGGTGCACTGGGGAGGGGGGGGTCACCATCCCTGCTGTGGGCTCTCAGGTGGGTGCACTGGGGAGGGGGGGTCACCTTCCCTGCTGTGAGCTCTCAGGTGGGTGCACTGGGGAGGGGGGTCACCTTCCTGCTGTGGGCTCTCAGGTGGGTGCACTGGGGAGGGGGTCACCTTCCCTGCTGTGGGCTCTCAGGTGGGTGCACTGGGGAGGGGGGTCACCATCCCTGCTGTGGGCTCTCAGGTGGGTGCACTGGGGAGGGGGGTCACCTTCCCTGCTGTGGGCTCTCAGGTGGGTGCACTGGGGAGGGGGTCACCTTCCCTGCTGTGGGCTCTCAGGTGGGTGCACTTGTGAGGGGGTCACCATCCCTGCTGTGGGCTCTCAGGTGGGTGCACTGGGGAGGGGGTCACCTTCCTGCTGTGGGCTCTCAGGTGGGTGCACTGGGGGGTAGGCTACTGTGTGATTATAAAACATTAGAGATTAAGCGTGTTTGCTGTTACAAGGCTGCATTCATTCTTGGATATTGGTCTGTTTAGGCTGCGGAGAAAGCTAAAGCAAGTCCTGCTTTAGTGGCAAAGGATCCATCCACCTTAACCAACAAGAAGGAGGAGGAAGACCTGGCTAAAGGTAAAGACACTCACTAGACTGGGTTCTAGATATAAACTAGACCTGGCTAAAGGTAAAGACACCCACTAGACTGGGTTCTAGATATAAACTAGACCTGGCTAAAGGTAAAGACACCCACTAGACCGGGTTCTAGATATAAACTAGACCTGGCCAAAGGTAAATAGACTGTCTTCTGGAGTAAAGTTTGTAACAACATGATCATTGAATTAGCATATTACTATGTGATTTGCCACAGTTGGCCATTCCTCTAAATGTATATTAGTACAAAATGTAATTGTCAATCTCTGACTCTGTCCTCTTGTCTTCTGCCCCCTTCTCCTCTCCTGTCTTCCATTCTCCTCTCCTCCCCAGCCATAGAGTTATCTCTAAAGAGCAGCGAAGTCAGCCTGGGTCAGGGCTGTCTGGGTCTGGTTTGTACCCCAGCGCCTCTTTCCTCTCTTCCCAGAGGCCTGAGGGCAGGAAGGTCAGGGCCATCTATGACTTTGAGGCTGCAGAGGACAACGAGCTCACCTTTAAGTCTGGAGAGGTCATCACTATCCTGGATGACAGGTCAGGTCACCTTGCCATTCCAACCCTAAACCCTATCCCTACCATACCAACCCCAAACCCTATCCATTCCAACCCTACCATACCAACCCTATCCCTACCATACCAACCCCAAACCCTATCCATTCCAACCCTACCATTCCAACCCTATCCCTACCATACCAACCCCAAACCCTATCCATTCCTACCCTATCCCTACCATACCAACCCCAAACCCTATCCATTCCTACCCTATCCCTACCATACCAACCCTAAACCCTATCCATTCCAACCCTACCATACCAACCCTATCCCTACCATACCAACCCTATCCCTACAAAACCAACCCTATCCCTACCATACCAATCCTATCCTTACCATACCAACCCTATCCCTACCATACCAACCCTATCCCTACCATACCAACCCTATCCCTACCATACCAACCCTATCCCTACCATACCAACCCTATCCCTACCATACAAACCCTATCCATACCAACCCTAAACCCTATCCCTACCATATCAATCCTAAACCCTATCCCTACCATATCAATCCTAAACCCTATCCCTACCATATCAATCCTAAACCCTATCCCTACCATATCAACCCTAAACCCTATCCCTACCATATCAACCCTAAACCCTATCCCTACCATATCAACCCTAAACCCATCATCCATACCATATCAATCCATATCAACCCTATCCCTACCATACAGACCATCCATCCCATACCAACCCTAAACCCTCATCCCTACCATATCCAATCCTATCAACCCTATCCCTACCATACAAACCCTATCCATACCAACCCTAAACCCTATCCCTACCATATCAACCCTAAACCCTATCCCTACCATATCAACCCTAAACCCTATCCCTACCATATCAACCCTAAACCCTATCCCTACCATATCAACCCTAAACCCTATCCCTACCATACCAACCCTCTATCCCTACCATACCAACCCTAAACCCTATCCCTACATACCAACTCTAGACCCTATCCCTGCCACACCAACCATAAACCCTATCCCTGCCATACCAACCCTAAACCATATCCCTATCATACCAACTCTAAACCTTATCCCTACCACACCAGCCATAAACCCTATCCCTGCCATACCACTATCCCTACCATACCAACCCTAAACCCTATCCATATCATACCAACTCTAAACCTTATCCCTACCACACCAACCATAAACCCTATCCCTGCCATACCACTAACCCTACCATACCAACCCTAAACCCTATCCATATCATACCAACTCTAAACCTTATCCCTACCACACCAACCATAAACCCTAACCCTGCCATACCACTAACCCTGCCATACCAACCCTAACCCCTAAACCCTATCCCTACCATACCAACTCTAAACTATATCCGTGCCATACCAACCCTAAACCCTATCCCTACCATACCAAACCTAAACCCTATCCCTGCCATACCAACCCTAAACCCTATCCCTGCCATACCAAACCTAAACCCTATCCCTATCATACCAACCCTAAACCCTATCCATTCCAACCCTACCATACCAACCCTATCCCTACCATACCAACCCTATCCCTACAAAACCAACCCTATCCCTACCATACCAACCCTATCCCTACCATACCAACCCTATCCCTACAAAACCAACCCTATCCCTACCATACCAATCCTATCCCTACCATACAAACCCTATCCCTACCATACAAACCCTAAACCCTATCAACCCTAAACCCTATCAACCCTAAACCCTATCCCTACCATATCAACCCTAAACCCTATCCCTACCATATCAACCCTAAACCCTATCCCTACCATACCACTAAACCCTATCCCTGCCATACCAACCATAAACCCTATCCCTGCCATATCAACCCTATCCCTACCATACCACTAAACCCTATCCCTGCCATACCAACCATAAACCCTATCCCTGCCACACCAACCATAAACCCTATCCCTGCCATACCACTATCCATGCCATACATACCCTATCCCTACATACCAACTCTAAACCATATCCCTGCCACACCAAACCTAAACCCTATCCCTACCATATCAACCCTAAACCGTATCCATGCCATACCAATCCTAAACCGTATCCATGCCATACCAACCCTTAAACCCTATCCCTGCCATACCAAACCTAACCCCTAAACCCTATCCCTGCCATAGCAACCCTAAACCCTATCCCTACCATACCAACCCTTAAACCCTATCCCTACCATACCATCCCTAAACCCTATCCCTACATACCAACTCTAAACCTTATCCCTACCACACCAACCATAAACCCTATCCCTGCCATACCACTAACCCTACCATACCAACCCTAAACCCTATCCATGCCATACCAACCCTAAACCGTATCCCTGCCACACCAACCCTAAACCCTATCCCTATCATACCAACCCTAAACCATATCCCTGTCATACCAACCCTAAACCGTATCCATGCCATACCAAACCTAACCCCTAAACCCTATCCCTACCATACCAACCCTAAACTATATCCATGCCATACCAACCCAATCCCTACCATTCCAATAAACCCTATCCCTACCATAGCAACCCTAAACCCTATCCCTACCATACCATCCCTAAACCCTATCCCTACCACACCAACCCTAAACCCTATCCCTGCCATACCAACTCTAAACCCTATCCCTAACATACCATTATCCCTGCCATACTAACCCTTAGCCCTAAACCCTATCCCTACTATACCAACCCTAAACCATATCCCTACCAACCCTACCCCTACCATTCCACTAACCCTGCCATACCACTAACCCTGCCATACAAACCCTAAACCCTATCCCTATCATACCACTATTGCTTCCATACCAACCCTATCCCTGCCATACCACTAACCCTGCCATACCAACCCTAAACCATATCCCTACCAACCCTACCCCTAAAATTCCACTAACCCTGCCATACCATTAACCCTGCCATACAAACCCCTAAACACTATCCCGACCATACCAACTCTAAACCGTATCCCTGCCATACCATTAACCCTGCCATACATACCCTATCCCTGCCATACCAACCCTAAACCCTATCCCTGCCATACCAACCATAAACCCTATCCCTGCCATACCACTAACCCTACCATACAAACCCTAACCCCTAAACCATATCCCTGCCATACCACCGTGTGCTGTATCGCCCAGGAGTAGTGGGCCCTGTTTAGCCCAGGAGTAGTGGGCCCTGTTTAGCCCAGGAGTAGTGGGCCCTGTTTAGCCCAGGAGTAGTGGGCCCTGTTTAGCCCAGGAGTAGTGGTTCTTCTGGGCTGTGTCTGGGAAACCAGTCCTTACTGTTCACTAACAGGCTGTATTTTGGGGTTTCAGTGACCCCAACTGGTGGAAAGGAGAAACGTATCAGGGAGTTGGACTTTTCCCCTCAAACTTTGTAACGGCTGATCTGACTGCAGAGCCTGAGATGAGTGAGTTCACATGCACCAGGGTTTCTGTTAGGAAAATGTGGCGGCGGTCATTTGACTACCAGCATTTTAATTTACCGGACATTTGACAAATGTACTGGACCCATATTTATTGGGTGCGTAACCAGATTAGGGCATCCACTCACGGTGCTCAGAATGACAGAAATCACATTATGGTCATTAATCTAAATAAAACATCCAAATCAAGAATGCAACGAGCGTGGTTTCCTTACCGAATTCTGATGCGCACTTTGAAGATGTTAGTAACATTCCACATGTACTTTTTGTCAGCCAACAAGACCAGTAACGAACAGCAAAATCACAAGCCAACAAGACAAGTAACGAACAGCAGATGTTCATGTAACTATCCCCATAGTAGAAAAGTTTGTTGAGAAAGTAATATCCTATTGCAAACAGACTCTGGGACTGTTGTGGGACGGTAGATCCCAAATGCATACAACCAGTAGGCTTAGGCTACAGTAGGCTTAGGCTACATAAAAATAAACTAATGTTTTAAAGCAAGGAGTCTTTTGCAACAGATAATAACATTTTGCTTAATGTTGATAACTATTATTTATTCACATTATAACTGCAGCAATGTGCACAAGGCATTAGGCTATGCGCTAATGTTCGTTCCATAATGCAATTGGTGGGAAAACACAGTTGTCAAAAGTGCGCAAGCGGTTTCATGTGACATAGATAAAAATATCTGTTAGAAATGTAGAAAGAGGGGAGATTTAAAGATGCATCAACTAGCATGGGATGATAATATGACTAGGATTATCATCAACTAGCATGGGATGATAATATGACTATGATTATCATCAACTAGCATGGGATGCTAATATGACTAGGATTATCATCAACTAGCATGGGATGCTAATATGACTAGGCTTATCATCAACTAGCATGGGATGCTAATATGACTAGGATTATCATCAACTAGCATGGGTTGTTAATATGACTAGGCTTATCATCAACTAGCATGGGATGCTAATATGACTAGGATTATCATCAACTAGCATGGGATGCTAATATGACTGATTATCATCAACTAGCATGGGATGCTAATATGACTGATTATCAACAACTAGCATGAGATGCTAATATGACTATGATTATCATCAACTAGCATGACATGCTAATATGACTAGGATTATACCTTTGGCTGCTGGACAAAAATAATGTTGATTTGAAAACCTATAGAATGTTATAAAAATGCTGTTTTCAATGGCATATGAAGTCTATAAATAAGACTACTGGTTTCAAAGGCATGTGGAAGTCTTTATAAAATAATGGACTACTGGTTTCAATGGCAAATGGGAGTATTTAAAAAATAAAAAAGTAAATACCTCCAAGGATATGGTCTGATTTTGGCTAGGCTACTTTGAAGCAAGGTAAGACATGCCTCATATGTGGTTAAAAACGTTCAGGTTTCAAACAATTGTGTTTTCAAAATGCATGCGACCTCCAGCTCATTGCAAAGTGGTGTGTGATGCGTTGAAGGCTGCCTTCCGTTGCCTATACATTTGAATGGTGAATGGGAAGCACACTTCAATCACCACTTGAGAAATACAAATAGTACCTCGACACGGGATTGTATTTAGAATTGTTGCGCAATGATTTGGCTCGAAACACCCAACGAATTAGCAGTTTGAGATGCTGTCTGACATATTTTCCACTCAAAGGCTCTATCTGAATGCTGTGCCTGTGTGATGAATTAGATTAATGTAACGAATACACACATGCATTAATTCAATTCCACTAAATTATGGAAATTAACCTATTTTTTAATCTCCTGGATAATTGGCAGTAGCTGTTTTGTTTTGTTTTTAACTGCCAAAGCCGCCTATTACCTCTTAACGGAAAACCTGACACACACACACACACACACACACACACACACACACAGCCCCCTGGCTATCTCCATGTCCCCCTGGCTGTCCATGTCTCCTCTATAACTGTTCCCCAGATTGTTGCTGTAAATGAGAATGTGTTCTCGGACAATTTACCTGAGAAAATAGGGGTTAAATAAAAATAAAACCATGACTGCCTCCATGTCCCCCCGACTGTCCCCCTGACTGTCCCCCTACTGTCCCCCTGACTGTCCCCCTGACTGTCCCCCTGACTGTCCCCCTGACTGCCCCCCTGACTGTCCCCCCCTGACTGTCCCCCCTGACTGCCCCCCTGACTGTCCCCCCGACTGTCTGTCCCCCCGACTGTCTGTCCCCTGACTGTCTGTCCCCCTGACTGTCCTGTGTCCACAGTGAAGACAGAAAAGAAGACGGTGCAGTTCAGTGAGGAGGTCCAGGTGGAGAGCATAGAGCCTGAGCCTGAACCGGTCTACATAGACGAGGTACGACAGCTTTATTCTACAGCTTTATGTACAATACAAGTCAAAAGTTTGGACACACCTACTCATTCAAGAGTATTTCTTAATATTATTTTTCTACATTGTACAATAATAATGAAGACATCAAAACTATGAAATAACACATATAGAATCATGTAGTAATCAAACAAATCGAAATATTTTCAAATAGCCACCCTTTGCCTTGAAGACAGGTCATCTGATGCAGCACTCCATCACTTTCCATCTTGGTCAAATAGTCCTTATACAGCCTGGAGATGTGTTGGGCCATTGTCCTGTTGGAAAAACAAATGAGAGTTCCAATAAGTGCAAACCAGATGGGATGGCGTATCGCTGCAGAATGCTGTGGTCGTCATGCTGGTTAAGTGTGCCCTGAATTCTAAATAAATTACAGACCGTGTCACCAGCAAAACACCATCACACCTTCTCCTCCATGGTGGGAAATACACATGCAGAGATCTTCCGTTCTGCGTCTTACAAAGACAGGGTGGTTGGAACCAAAAATCTCAAATTTTCACTCCAGACCAAAGGACAGATTTCCACTGGTCTAATGTCCATTGCTCGTGTTTCTTGACCCTAACAAGCCTATTCTTATTATTGGTGTCCTTTTGTAGTGGTTTCTTTGCAGCAATGTGACCATGAAGGCCTGAATCACACATTATAGTTGATGTCTGTTATTTGAATTCTGTGAAGCATTTATCTGGCTGCAATTTCTGAGGCTGGTAACTAATGAACTTATCTTCCTGTCCTGTGTCGGTCCTCATGAGAGACAGTTAACTCTCTAACTCTGGAGTCTTCTTCTGTCCTGTGGCGGTCCTCATGAGAGACAGTTAACTCTAATGAACTTGTCCTCTGCAGCAGAGGTAACTCTAGGTCTTCCTGTCCTGTGGCGGTCCTCATGAGAGCCAGTTTCATCATAGCGCTTGATGGTTTGCGACTGCACTTGAAGGAACTTTTTCAAAGTTTTTCAAATGTTCCGTATTGACTGACCTTCGTGTCTTAAAGTAATGATGCACTGTCATTTTCTCTTTGCTTATTTGAGCTGTTCTTGCCATATTATGGACTTGGTATTTTTGCCAAATAGGGGCTGTCTTATGTATACCACCCCTCCTTGCCACAACACAACTGATTAGCTCAAGCGCATTAAGAAGGAAAAAAATTCCACAAATGAACTTTTAACAAGGCACACCTGTTAATGGAAATGCATTCAGGTAACTACCTCATAAAGCTGGTTGAGAGAATGCCAAGAGTGTGCAAAGCTGTCATCGAGGCAAAGGGTGGCTACTTTGAAGAATCTCGAATTTAAAATATATTTAGATTTGTTTAATGCTTTTTGGTAACACATGGAATCATGTAGTTATTTCATTGTTTGGATGTCTTCACTATTATTCTACAATGTAGAAAATAATAGAAATAACGAAAGCTCTTAAAATGAGGTGTTCTAAGACTTGACTGCGTGTTTGGAAAGTGTTCAGACCCCTTGACTTTTTCCACGTTTTGTTCATTACAGTCCTATTCTAAAATTGATTAAGTGGGGTTTTCCCTCATCAATCTACCCCATAATGACAAAGCAAAGTTTTTAAATAATTTTTGCAGATTTATAAAATAAAAAAAACGTACTGTTTACTCTTTCCTTTGTTGAAGCACCTTTGGCAGCAATTACAGCCTCGAGTCTTCTTGGGTATGACTCTACAGGCTTTGCACATGTGTATTTGGGAGTTTCTCCCCATTCTTCTCTGCAGATCCTCTCAAGCTCTGTCAGGTTTGTTGGGCGTCTTTGCTGCACTGCTGTTTCAGATTTCTCCAGAGATGTTCGATTGGGTTCAAGTCCAGGCTCTGGCTGGGCCGGCTCAAGGAAATTGAGACTTGTCCCGAAGCCGCACCTCGTTGTCTTGGCTGTGCTTAGAATTCGTTATCCTGCTGAAAGATAAACCTTTGCCCCAGTGTAATGTTCTGAGGCGGTTTTGGAACAGGTTTCATCAAGGATCTCTTTGTACTTTTCTCCCAGTTCATCTTTCCCTCAATCTGACTAGTCTCCCAGTTCCTGCTGCTGTAAAACATCCCCACAGCATGATGCTGCCACCACCATGCTTCACCGTAGGGGTTGGTGCCAGGTTTCCTCAAGATGTGACTCTTAGCATTCAGGCCAAAGAGTTAAGTCTTGGTTTGAATGATGGAGGTCACTGTGTTCTTGGATCTTCAATGCTGCATATATTTTTGGGTACTCTTCCCCACATCTGTGCGTTGACACAATCCTGTCTCGGAGCTCTACGGACAGATTCCTTGACCTCATGGCTTGGTTATTGCATTGACCTGCACTGTCAACTTATATAGACAGGTGTATGCCTTTCAAATAATGTCAATCAATTGAATTGAACACAGGCAGACTCTAATCAAATTGTAGAAACACCTCCAGGATGAACAATGGAGACCAGAGCTGAATTTATAGCCTCCCTAACCAAGGGTCTGAATACTTTAAAAATATATATATTTCACCTTTATTTAATAGAGGTAGGCCAGTTGAGAACAAGTTCTCATTTACAACTGCAACCTGGCCAAGAGGAAGCATAAACGTTGCGACACAAACAAACGTGCAGTCAATAACACAAAATAAAAATAGGAAGATCTTTGTACAGTGTGTGCAATTGTAGAGGAGTAAGGAGGTAGGCAATAAATAGGCCATGGAGGTGAGAATAATTTTAATTTAGCATTAATACTGGAGTGATATATGTGCAGATGATGTGCAAGTAGAGATACTGGGGTGCAAAGAGCAAGAGGGTAAGTAATAATATGGGGGTGAGGTAGTCGGGTGTGCTGTTTACAGATTGGCTGTGTACAGGTACAGTGATCGGTAAGCTGCTCTGACAGCTGATGCTTAAAGTTAGTGAGGGAGATATGAGTCTCAGCTTCAGTGATTTTTTTTTTGCAATTCGTTCCAGTCATTGGCAGTAGAGAACTGGAAGGAAAGGCATCAAAGTAAGTGTTGGCTTTGGGGATGACCAGTGGAATATACCTGCCGTAGCGCGTGAGTGTTAGGCGGGGCTTTACTAGCAAAGACTTATAGATGACCTGGAGCCCCAGTGGGTTTAGCGGCGGATATATGAAGGAGCCAGCCAACGAGCATACAGGTCCCAGTGGTGGGATGTATATGGGGCTTTGGTGATAAACGGATGGCATTGGCGGTAGACTGCATCCAGTTTGCTGAGTAGAAGTTGGAGGCTATTTTGTAAATGACATCGCTGTAGTCCAGGATGGGTAGGAGAGTCAGTTTACGAAGGTATGTTGGCAACATGAGTTAAGGAGGCTTTGTTGTGAGGTGGAAGCCGATTCTACATTTCATTTTGCATTGGAGAGGCTTAATGTGAGTCTGGAAGGAGGTTTACACATAGCCAGACACTTAAGTATTTGTAGTTGTCCACATATTCTAGTCAGAACCATCAGAGTAGTGATGGTAGACGGGCGGGGAGGGTGCAGGCAGCATGAAGAGCGTGCACTTAGTTTTACTACATTTAAAGCAGTTTGGAGGCCACGGTTGGAGTGTTGTATGGCGTTGAAGCTTACCACTAATATGGTATCTATTTTTTTATTTGTAATAGCATTTGCTAATGATTATCTTTGTCATTATGGGGTATTGTGTAGATTGAGGATTTTTTAATTCATTTTTATAGAATAAGGCTGTAACGTAACAAAATGTGGAAAGTCCAGGGGTGTGAATACTTTCCGAATGCACTTTATATGCAAAAGTATATGGACACCCCTTCAAATTAGATTTGGCTAATTTGGCCACACCTGCAACAGGTGTATACAACTGAGCACACAGCCATGCAGTGTCCATAGTCAAACATTGGCCGTAGAATGACCTTACTGGAGAACTCAGTGACTGTCAACGTGGCCACGTCATAGGATGCCAACTTTTCAACAAGTCACTTCGTAAAATTTCTGCCCTGCTAGAACTGCCCCGGTCAGCAGTAAGTTCAAAGTGGAAACGTCTAGGAGCAACAACGGCTCAGCCGCAAAGTGGTGGGCCACACAAGCTGGGAGCTTCATGAAATGGTTTTCCATGACCATGCAGCCGCACACAAGCGTAAGATCACTATGCGCAATGCTAAGCGTCTGCTGGAGTGGTGTTAAGAACTCGACCTGCCCCAATGCATAGTGCTAACTGTAAACTTTGGTGGAGGAGGAACAATGGTTCGGGCCCCTTGCCCTTCACTGGAGCTAATCTTAACACTACACAATACAATGACATTCTAAACAATTCTGTGCTTCTCACATTGTTGCAACAGTTTGGGGAAGGCCCTTTCCCAGTTCATCATGACAATGCCCCATGCAGGAATCAAGGTCCATACAGAAATGGTTTGTCGAGATCGGTGTGGAACTTGACTGACCTGCACAGAGCCATGACCTCAATCCCATTGAACACCTTTTTGGTGAATTGGAACGCCGACTGCGAACCTAAATGGCCAACATCAGTGCCGACCTCACTAATGCTTTCCTGGCTGAATGGAAGTAAGTCCCTGCAGCAATGTACCAACATCTAGTGGAAAGCCAGAAGAGTGGAGGCTGTTATAGCAGCAAAGGGGGGACCAACTCCATATTAATGCCCATGATTTTGGAATGAGATGTTCAACGAGAAGGTATCCACATACTTTTTGTCATGTAGTGTGTGTGTATATACTTACTATACAAAACATTAAGAACACCTGCTCTTTCCATAGACTATCCAGGTGAAAGGATTGTACAACTGAATGCTTTCAACTAAAAGCTATGAGCCCTAATTGATGTCACTAGTTCAATCCACTTCAATGAAGTGGGTGCGACAAATTTAAAGAATGTTTTTAAGTCTTGAGACATGGATTGTGTATATGTGCCATTCAGAAGGTTAATGGGCAAGACAAAATATTTAAGTGCCTTGGAACGGGGTATGGTAGTAGGTGCCAGAAGCATTGTTTTATCAAGAATTGCAACACGGCTGTTTTTTTTCCATGCTCAACCGTTTTCCTTTTGTCTCAAGAATGGTCCACCACCCAAAGGACATTCAGCCAACTTGACTCAACTGTAGGAAGCATTGGAGTCATCATGAGCCAGCATCCCTGTGGAACGCTTTCCACACCTTGTAGAGTCCATGGCCCGACGAATGGAGGCTATTCTGACCGCAAAAGGGCACAACTCTTATTAGGAAGGTGTTCCAAATGTTCGGTATACTCAGTGTATACTATTGTAGGTGTAATGTTTTACTTCCTTTTATAAAAAATAAAATCTCTACTGAAGTTCTATTTGGTTATTTTTTTCCTCACCAGGAGAAAATGGACCAGCTGCTGCACATGATCCAGAGTGCAGATCCAACAGACAACCAGTCTGATGCCTGTGAGCTGCTGCAGCTAGAGGGTGAGACCAACTTACTAATTCTTACAGCTAGACTGACTTACTGAACAACTATTACTAAATAACAAATTCTTACAATACTGATTTAATAAACAACTATTACTAACTCTTTCAGCTAGAGGGTAAGATTGACTTACTGAACAACTTTTACTAACAGCTAGTTAGTTAGTCAATTTTGCCCTCTAGCTGTGAGAGTTACTTAGTCATTCTTACCGTCTATCTAATCAAACAGCTAGAGGGTAATACTCACTTAATAAACAACTATTACTAACTAACTCTTTCAGCTAGAGGGTAATACTGATTTAATAAACAACTATTACTAACTAACTCTTTCAGCTAGAGGGTAATACTGATTTAATAAACAACTATTACTAACTCTTACAGCTAGAGGGTAAGCTTGACAACTATTACTAACTAACATTTACAGTTAGAGGGGATAAGACCTACTAACAAAAACAGCTTGAGGGTAAGACTAACTCTTAAAGCTAAATGCTAAGTCTATCCATCTATCTATCTCTCTGTCTCTTACATCTAGAGGGTAATACTGATTTAATAAACAACTATTACTAACTCTTACAGCTAGAGGGTAAGATTGACAACTATTACTAACTAACTCTTTCATCTAGAGGGTAATACTGATTTAATAAACAACTATTACTAACTCTTACAGCTAGAGGGTAAGATTGACAACTATTACTAACTAACATTTACAGTTAGAGGGGATAAGACCTACTAACCAAAACAGCTTGAGGGTAAGACTAACTCTTAAAGCTAAATGCTAAGTCTATCCATCTATCTATCTCTGTCTCTTACAGCTAGAGGTTAAGACTGACTAACTAATAGGTATGTAACAATTCACCGATGCGCATCAGTCACTGATTTCAATGTTTAAGATGGTTTGTGGACCCCAAAACCGATTCAAACATTACGAATTTCAAATTCACCAACATTTTTGGCTCATATTACTTTCTTCCTTACAAAAATACCTGATCTCCTCTGGTGTCTAGCTAAGCATTTAACTGTCTCAGTTGCAAAAGCAACAAGGAGTTTTCACAAAACTGCATTCAGCAAACAGAATTGCGATAGCTAGATATGTACTGTCCCACAAAATTGCTAAACATAGAAAGCCATTCGCTGAGTTAGAATTCATTAAAGAATGTTTAATTGACTCTGCAGTAATACTTTGCCCCGACAAGAAAGCTGTTTGAAAATTGGGATTATAAATAGTTAATTATTAATTATGAATAATAAAGAGGGGACAAAACACACATCACGACAAGAGATAACACTACATAAAGAGAGACCTAAGACAATAACATAGTAAGGCAGCAACACATGACAACACAGCATGGTAGCAACACATTACAACAACATGGTAGCAACACAAAACATGGTACAAACATTATTGGGCACAGACAACATCACAAAGGGCAAGAAGGTAGAGACAACAATACATCACGCAAAGCAGACACAACTGTCAGTAAGAGTGTCCATGACTGAGTCTTTGAATGAAGAGATTGAGATAAAACTGTCCAGTTTGAATGTTGTTTGCAGCTCATTCCAGTCGCTAGCTGCAGCAAACTGAAAAGGAGTGACCCATGGATGTGTGCTTTGGGGACCTTTAACATAATGTGACTGGCAGAGCTGGTGTTGTATGTGGAGGATGAGCGGGGTTAGTCGCATTAGATGGGGTGGGAGATGAGGAAATGTTGGAATGTCAAGGCGGCATGGCTGAGTCAAATAGGAATCCTGACTTAATGAAGTGGTTATTAAAGAGCTCAGCCATGTGCTTCTTGTCAGTAACAACCACATCAACATTAAGGGACATGGGCAGCTGTGAGGAGGAGAGTTTATTCTTCAGGTCTTTAACCGTTTCCCAGAACTTCTTGAGGTTAGACCCACAGAGAGAGAACTGCTTCTTAAAGTATCTCAATTTCGCCTTCCGGATAGCCTGAGTGCACTTATTCCTCATTAGCCTGGACGAGAACCAGTCATTCTGAGTATGCGTTTGCTGAGCCTTTCGCCAATGCAATTCTTGAGGTGGAGTAACTCTGCAAGATCACGGTCGAACCAGGGGCTGAACCTGTTTTTAATTCAAATTTTCTTTATGGGGGCGTGTTTGTTAACAATACCATTGAAAATATTAAAAAAGAAGGTCCAAACGTCAAGCTGATTCTGTACCATTTTACAGAGACCAGGTCATGAAGGAAGGCTTGCTCATTCGTTTTTTTAGCAATCGTCTATGACAAATCAGGACAGGTCGTTTCACTGAGCAGCCATTACGAACACAGGCTAAGACTGACTAACTCTTACAGCTAAACGGTAAGAATGACTAACTCCTACAGCTAGGGGCTAAGACTGACCAACTAACTCCTACAGCTAGAGGCTAAGACTGACTGACTAACTCCTACAGCTAGGGGCTACTACTGACCGACTAACTCCTACAGCTAGGGGCTACTACTGACCGACTAACTCCTACAGCTAGGGGCTAAGACTGACTGGCTAACTCCTACAGCTAGGGGCTAAGACTGACTGGCTAACTCCTACAGCTAGGGGCTAAGACTGACCGACTAACTCCTACAGCTAGGGGCTAAGACTGACTGGCTAACTCCTACAGCTAGGGGCTAAGACTGACTGGCTAACTCCTACAGCTAGGGGCTAAGACTGACCGACTAACTCCTACAGCTAGAGGCTAAGACTGACTGACTAACTCCTACAGCTAGGGGCTAAGACTGACTGGCTAACTCCTACAGCTTGGGGCTAAGACTGACCGACTAACTCCTACAGCTAGGGGCTAAGACTGACCGACTAACTCCTACAGCTAGAGGCTAAGACTGACCGACTAACTCCTACAGCTAGGGGCTAGGACTGACTGACTAACTCCTACAGCTAGAGGCTAAGACTGACTGACTAACTCCTACAGCTAGGGGCTAAGACTGACTGGCTAACTCCTACAGCTAGGGGCTAAGACTGACCGACTAACTCCTACAGCTAGAGGCTAAGACTGACCGACTAACTCCTACAGCTAGAGGCTAAGACTGACTAACTAACTCTTGCATCTAGTGGGTAAGACTGACTAACTACTGTCATTAATTATTTATTTAACCCGTTTCTTAATTAAAACACTGGTTGCATTTAGAATACACTATACAGTTACAAAACATTACATAACATTGTTTCTTGTTCTGCTAAGGTGCCTGCAACCAGATGTGTCCCCTCATTGATCAGAAGCTTGAGAGCACTGACAGGTACGGTATTCAGCTTACACCTTACTGACTGATTGCTTGGCTGACTGACTGGTTGCTTGGCTTGACTGACTGGTTGGTTGGTTGGTTGGCTGACTGACTGACTGACTGACTCCTGTGTTTCAGGAAGCATTCAGAGCTGTCAGAGCTGAATGTGAAGTTGATGGAGGCGCTGTCTCTTTATGCTAAGCTTATGAATGAGGACTATGCCATGTACACAAAGCTACAGACCCAGCAGTACTACATGCATCAATCTGCCAACACAGCACAACAGGTAGGTCACTCATCTCTCTCTCTTTCTTGCCCTCTCTCGTTCTTTCTCAAAATGCGGCCCACGGTAGAAAGATAAAAATGTATTGCTGGTTCCCGAGTGGTGCAGTGGTCTAAGGCACTGCATCTCAGTGCAAAAGGAGTCACTCAGTAACTGGTTTGAATCCAGGCAGTATCAAATCCGGCCGTGATTGAGAGTCCCATAGGGCGGTGCACAATTGGCCCAGCATCTTCCGGGTTTGGCCGGGGTAGGCCGTCATTTGTAAAGAAGAATTTGTTCTTAACTGACTTGCCTAGTTAAAATATAGGTTCAATTAAACACATTTTATAAATGTTTTTAAACATTTACATTTACATTTAAGTCATTTAGCAGACGCTCTTATCAGAGCGACTTACAAATTGAAAGATGCATACACCTTATGACAGCCAATGAACAACCACACATCATCTTATTAGGCGCATACCTGCCACCCCACCCCTCTAGTATTCCCTTGAAGAGTGGGGTTTCAGAGTGTCTCCGGAAGAGTAGTGATCAACTCCGCTGTCACAGCGTGGGGAGTTTGTTCCACCATTGGGGCAAGAGCGAACAGTTTTGACGCTGGGCTGAGGCCCGGGAGCTGTACTTCCTCAGTGGTAGGGAGCGAGCAGGCCAGAGGTGGATGGCGCCAGTGCCCTTGTTTGGGTGTAGGGCCTGATCAGAGCCTGGAGGTACTGAGGTGCGTTCCCCTCACAGCTCCGTGGCGAGCACCATGGTCTTATGGCCGGATGCGAGCTTCAACTGGAAGCCAGTGGAGAGCGGAGGAGGCGGGGTGACGTGAGAGAACTTGGGAAGGTTGAACACCAGACGGGCTGCGGCGTTCTGGATGAGTTGTAGGGGTTTAATGGCACAGGCAGGGAGCCCAGCCAACAGCGAGTTGCAGTAATCAAGACGGGAGATGACAAGTGCCTGGATTAGGACCTGCGCCGCTTCCTGTGTGAGGCAGGGTCGTACTCTGCGGATGTTGTAGAGCATGAACCTACAGGAACGGGACACCGCCTTGATGTTAGTTGAGAACGTCAGGGTGTTGTCCAGGATCACGCCAAGGTTCTTAGCGCTCTGGGAGGAGGACACAATGGAGTTGTCAACCGTGATGGCGAGATCATGGAACGGGCAGTCCTTCCCGGGAGGAAGAGGAGCTCCGTCTTGCTGAGGTTCAGCTTGAGGTGGTGATCCGTCATCCACACTGATATGTCTGCCAGACATGCAGAGATGCGATTCGCCACCTGGTCATCAGAAGGGGAAAGGAGAAGATTAATTGTGTGTCGTCTGCATAGCAATGATAGGAGAGACCATGTGAGGTTATGACAGAGCCAAGTGACTTGGTGTATAGCGAGAATAAGAGAGGGCCTAGAACAGAGCCCTGGGGACACCAGTGGTGAGAGCGCGTGGTGAGGAGACAGATTCTCGCCACGCCACCTGGTAGGAGCGACCTGTCAGGTAGGACGCAATCAAGCGTGGGCCGCGCCGGAGATGCCCAACTCGGAGAGGGTGGAGAGGAGGATCTGATGGTTCACAGTATCGAAGGCAGCCGATAGGTCTAGAAGGATGAGAGCAGAGGAGAGAGAGTTAGCTTTAGCAGTGCGGAGCGCCTCCGTGATACAGAGAAGAGCAGTCTCAGTTGAATGACTAGTCTTGAAACCTGACTGATTTGGATCAAGAAGGTCATTCTGAGAGAGATAGCGGTAGAGCTGGCCAAGGACGGCACGCTCAAGAGTTTTGGAGAGAAAAGAGAGAGGGATACTGGTCTGTAGTTGTTGACATCGGAGGGATCGAGTGTAGGTTTTTCAGAAGGGGTGCAACTCTCGCTCTCTTGAAGACGGGAGGGACGTAGCCAGCGGTCAGGGATGAGCGAGGTGAGGTAAGGGAGAAGGTCTCCGGAAATGGTCTGGAGAAGAGAGGAGGGGATAGGGTCAAGCGGGCAGGTTGTTGGGCGGCCGGCCGTCACAAGACGCCAGATTTCATCTGGAGAGAGAGGGAGAAAGAGGTCAGAGCAACATTAAACATTGTTGAACGAAAACAGTTTTCTCTAAGGAAAAGAGGGGAGTTGGCTACAGAACCTGTATATGAAAGGCAGTGGTAACGTGGGAGGGTTGAGAGAGACTACAGATCCTGTATATGAAAGGCAGTGGTAACGTGGGAGGGCTGAGAGAGACTACAGAACCTGTATATGAAAGGCAGTGGTAACGTGGGAGGGCTGAGAGAGACTACAGATCCTGTATATGAAAGGCAGTGGTAACGTGGGAGGGCTGAGAGAGACTACAGATCCTGTATATGAA